>NW_027466252.1:77500-105000 GCF_046127955.1 Nelusetta ayraudi
CAGTCAGTCAGTAAGCCAGTCAGTCACTCAGTCAGACAGTCAGTCAGTCAGTCAGACAGCCAGTCAGTCAGTCAGTCAGTCAGTAAGCCAGTCAGTCAGTCAGTCAGTCAGCCAGCCAGTCAGTCAGTCAGTCAGTCAGTCAGCAAGCCAGTCAGTCAGCCAGTCAGCCAGCCAGTCAGTCAGTCAGCCAGCCAGTCAGTCAGTCAGTCAGTCAGTCAGTCAGTAAGCCAGTCAGTCACTCAGTCAGACAGTCAGTCAGACAGTCAGTCAGTCAGTCACTCAGTCAGACAGTCAGTCAGACAGTCAGTCAGTCAGTAAGCCAGTCAGTCACTCAGTCAGACAGTCAGTCAGTCAGTCAGTCAGACAGTCAGTCAGACAGTCAGTCAGTCAGTCAGACAGTCAGCCAGCCAGTCAGTCAGTCAGTCAGTCACTCAGTCAGACAGTCAGTCAGTCAGCCAGTCAGTCAGTCAGTCAGTCAGTCAGTCACTCAGCCAGTCAGTAAGCCAGTCAGCCAGTCAGTCAGCCAGTCAGCCAGCCAGTCAGTCAGTCAGTCAGTCACTCAGTCAGACAGTCAGTCAGTCAGCCAGTCAGTCAGTAAGCCAGTCAGTCAGCCAGTCAGCCAGTCAGTCAGCCAGTCAGCCAGACAGTCAGTCAGTCAGTCAGACAGTCAGCCAGCCAGTCAGTCAGTCAGTCAGTCACTCAGTCAGACAGTCAGTCAGTCAGCCAGTCAGTCAGTAAGCCAGTCAGTCAGCCAGTCAGCCAGTCAGTCAGCCAGTCAGCCAGACAGTCAGTCAGTCAGTCAGCCAGTCAGTCAGCCAGTCAGTCACTCAGTCAGACTGCAGGGATTCCGTCCTGCACTGGAAGTCGTTTTGCGCAGCAGTTTACAAAGTGTCCATGACATTAATTTGTCACCAAGTCGACCAGAGTCAACAAGTGGCCCAAACCACCTGAGAAGACTCCCAGCTGGGCGGCGTGGTTGAGTTGCGCCGCCGCCCTTGTGGTCAGACCAGGGAAAAGCTGTCTCCGCTAACAGTCTTCCAAACTGGAAGTCTTGAGTTGAGTGGACTCAGGGTTCCATCCTGGTCTTGTCTGTTGATTGGCGGCCACCTGGTGTTTATCCACACCTGCTCTGGTGGAGCCCGTCGGCAGGGTCGGAGACGTGACTCTCAGGCGTGTCTGAGGAGTCCACACGGTAGCGGCGGAGGCGGAGCTTCTGTCCACTCACGTCTTCTCAGGCGAGCGAGCTGCACGACTCTCCCTCAGAGTTCTGGAGGGGAAAATCACAGCTTCGGTTCTTTAGCTGCAAGTAGAACCCTGCACTCAGCCAGAGAGAGACTGACACCAAGTATCGGCACAGCGCTGTGACACACACACACACACACACACACACACCATCTCTCTCTCTCTGAGAGTCAGCAGCTGCTTCTTGCACTGTAAGCTTCTGATGTCACACACACACACACACACACACACACACACACACACACACACTTTACGAAGACATTTTCTTTGCAAACACTCGCACTGACAGATTTTCAAGTGCAAATTTGACGGGGTTTTTTTCCGGAAAAATCTGAAAAGGATGCACTTTCAGACCAGATGGTTCCAGGTTTTCCACTGAATGTCATTTTAAAAAGCCCTTTAAAAGTGCCTGATAGAAAAAAAAAACCTCCTCCCAACATTTTCGCCCGTCAGTCGTCGAGAATTAAAGAGTGAAATTCCGCCTCCTCAGCGTCATTCCGAGGCGTCTTTTGTTGGAAAGCTGCCGTTCGTTATCCGCCTCTTTGTGTCGTCGCCGTTCCAGCAGGAAAAAAAAAAACCTCATCTCATCAGCCCGACTTCATCCGCTGAACCGTTCAGTCCTTCATTGTGATGGCAGGACGGCTGTTTGTTGGCCCGCTGGAAGTCAGCTGACCTTGGGGACCATTGTCAAAAGACCTGGAGGGTGAATTCACATCACTTCCCGCACGTCGCTCAACACGAAAAGGAGGGAAAATGGCCCGACAGGCGGTGACAAAAGCCACGGAGAAGCAGGAAATTGGCTGGGAAAAGGTCGAGTCGGCTGATGCTTTGTCTCCTTCTGACTGGGAGGTGGAGGTGACGGAGGTTTTCCGACGTCGAGCAGATAAGATCCGGGAATCCCACGAGGATCCGGGGCACGTTTCCGAAGGTCTCCCGTTTTCATCCTGGTCTTCAGGAGAGCGGCTTCACATCATTAACCTTCAATCCAAAGAAGGAAAAAACAAAACCTCCACAAAACTGCAAATGTAGCCCTTTGTTTGCAGCCTCCTAAAAAACAAACAACTGGAGTTTTAGCTTCCTGCTAACATTGATGCTTTGGGAACTTCCGTGTGCTTGGACGGTAGTCAAAAAAAGAGGGCGGAGCCGACCCCTGACTGGGTGGATGTGGTCAACAACCTAGAGGAGATATCGTGCCGGCCCTTTGTGACATCACAAAGTCTAAGCATTTGCACCAACAGTTTGTGGAGCAAGTGGAAGAAGCAAAGGGTGGATTTCTATCTTGTTTTGTGATTCCTGTCTCGTCTTTCTGTTGTTGAATTTGAACTTTTTTGCAGATCTACAGAAGAATTTGGACCTTTGTTAGAAAGAGACAAAAGACGAGAAAGAAGAAAAGAGTCCATGTCTAGCAGCTCCACCTCCCCCCCCCCCCGGCCCTGACAGGGGAGTGGGTGGAGGGCTGATGCAGGGAGGCCCGGGAGGTCTTAGGACAACAAATTGATGGTGTGTTGAGGTGGAGGTCGATGTTCCTCCTTCTTCGTTCTTCTCCACTGTCACATTTTGGAAGGTTGCTGGAATGTCAAGGTCTGACGGAGAATCCCAAACATGTGTTGGTCATTAGCGCGGGGGCGGGGGGGCAGTGGGCGGTCAGCTGACCTACAGGAGGAAGAATCTGGCTTTTCCTGCTTCTCATCTACACGAACAGCAGGTTGTTTAAAACCTGCGTGTTTTTCATTTTCTGGCGTTCCGGTCGGCGGCAGCTGTGCAGAAATGCGACTCATCAGGTGGAGTCGAGTCTGAAGGGTCCAATCAGAAGGTTTCAGGTTGAACGTCTGAGCTTCAACCTGAAACCTTCACTCAGTCGCTTCCTGCCTGCAGCTTTTTCCTCGGCTCGCTGGGACAGTCTGGAGGGGAAAAAACGAGGAAACTGTGAGGTTTGGACCTTATTTGAACCTGAAGCTTGTTTGCCAGCCGCTTCGGCCACGGTGGTGGGGCGGGGGGGTGGGGGGGGGGGGAACAGCAGCGGCCAAATCCACCAGTTCACTTCATCTTCTGGCCAAAGTCCCACCGACATCACAAACAGACCGAGACGCAGGAGGTCCCGAGATTCCAGCCGCAGCTCTGACTGCATCGGACAAACACAGCGGAAAAATGTCTGTCTGTGTGTGTGTGTGTGTGTGTGTGTGTGTGTGTGTGTGTGTGTGTGTGTGTGTGTGTGTGTGTGTGTGTGTGTGCCCTGTATCAACAATTAATCAGCAACAGCGCAGGAGGCTTTTCTTCTTTTATTCCCACCCTTCCTGTCTGTTCCTCACTCGCTGCGTTTCCATGACCGTTTTTCCCAAAATGAAATTTGCTAAAAAATTTTGACAGTAGTACAATTGCGATTTGCAGGTGTTCCCATTGAATGGTGTGAAGATCATAAGCTGGAAATCCATCCCATGGTTGTTCTGTTTTTCTCTTTGATGACTTGTAAAAAAAAATATTCCGTCTCCTCCTCCGTCCAATCACAACGCACCATTTTCACTGGTCAGTGTGAACTGGTCACGTGACGCCCGTACGTCACGCTCGCTGACGTGTAAATGCAAAACAAGTGCTTCCATGACACTTTTGTGATATCCCCCTATGTGGATACGTGTGAAAAACCTCCTCATGAGAGCGTCAAAACCTTTGAGCCATGTTGCAGAGGCTCTTCCAAGCTGCTTCCATCACCAGGCTTTACGGCCATGTTTAGGTTTTGTGGAATTCTAGCGGTGATGGAAACCCAGCCAGCGTCTCCTCCGAGCTCCGTCCTCACCAGATTCCTGGATGGATGGATGGAGGCAACACGGAGACAAAACAGAAGAAGGAAAACAGCAACATAATTATAGTTTGCTGAGACGTTTCCGAAGACGGAGCTGCTGCTGCTGCTGCTGCTGCTGCTGCTGCTGCTGCTGCTGCTGCTGCTGCTGCTGCGGTCACGGCAGCAGCTCCGCTTTGTTTACACTCCTGCTAGTGTATCTGTGGCGGAGGAATGTGTGTGTGTGTGTGTGTGTGTGTGTGTGTGTGTGTGTGTGTGTGTGTGTGTGTGTGTGTGTGTGTGTGGACGGTCGTCTCACATGTCCCACCGGCGCTGTGAGGAGGCCTGGAATGCTGCTGGTATTTCCAGCTAACTGGTAACAGCTGGTTCCAGTGTGTGTGTGTGTGTGTGTGTGTGTGTGTGATGGTGGCACTGGACTGCAGCTGAGGTCCGGCCCACTTTTCTCTGTCTTTTTCTCTGTAGTCTCCTTGGCTGCGGCCTCGGATGAGGGACTTCAAACAGAGCCATCAGACGCCAGCAAACATTCCCGACGTTCCTGCAGCAGAACCGGCACTGGGACCGACGCCCGGACCAACCCCAGGGTCGGACCTTGTCCTGGTCCTGGTCCTGGTCCTGGTTCCGTCCCGGTGTTGGTGGAGTCAGACCTGGTTCGCCCTTCTTTTCTTTGGGTTTTTTTTTTTTTTTTTTTACAGATCAGCACATTTCAGCAAGATCCCTGCGACCCAGAGTGGGCGGGAACTGGGAAGAGAGTCGGCGGAGCCAAACCTGTGAAAACACACACACACACACACACACTGTTTGGCTACTGCTGTTTAACCCACTCTTATTGCGATTATCATTTTTATATGATCATTGTTACGAGTAGTAGTAGTAGTGGTAGTAGTGGTAATGGTAGTGGTAGTATAGTAGTAGTGGTAGTGGTGGTGGTGGTGGTGGTAATGGTAGTGGTAGTAGTGGTAGTATAGTGGTAGTGGTAGTATAGTTGTGGTAGTAGTAGTGGTAGTATAGTAGTAGTGGTAGTGGTGGTGGTAGTGGTAGTAGTGGTAGTATAGTGGTAGTGGTAGTATAGTTGTGGTAGTAGTAGTGGTAGTATAGTAGTAGTGGTAGTGGTGGTGGTAGTGGTAGTATAGTGGTGGTGGTAGTGGTAGTGGTAGTAGTGGTAGTATAGTGGTGGTGGTAGTGGTAGTAGTAGTAGTAGTAGTATAGTGGTGGTGGTAGTGGTAGTGGTAGTAGTGGTAGTATAGTGGTGGTGGTAGTGGTAGTAGTGGTAGTGGTAGTAGTGGTAGTGGTAGTATAGTTGTGGTAGTAGTAGTGGTAGTATAGTAGTAGTGGTAGTGGTGGTGGTAGTGGTAATAGTGGTAGTATAGTGGTGGTGGTAGTGGTAGTAGTGGTAGTGGTAGTAGTGGTAGTAGTAGTATAGTAGTAATGGTAGTATAGTAGTGGTAGTGGTAGTAGTAGTGGTAGTATAGTAGTAGTGGTGATGGTGGTAGTGACATCAGCAGCTGTAATGAACGATGCTCTTGTTTCCAGTGTCCAGATGTGAGTGCATGGCTGCATGTTTTCATGATGAGGAACTTTGATGATTCCAAAGTGTCAGACAGCAGAAGTTCCTCAGCTGTTGCAGTTCCAGCTGAGTCTATTCCAAACACTCTCCACCTCCTCTCCTCCTCCCGACTGACCACCTCAGACTCTGGATCCACCTGCTGTCTGCTCAGCGAGGAGGTGGGAGGAGCTGGGAGGAGGAGGAGGAGGAGGAGTCGTTTCCTCATCCTGGGGGGCGGAGCTAAGGTCGAACCCAGCCCACTGCGGCCGCCGTTTCACGCCTTTGTTTTTTCTTTCACTTGTTTCTTTCCTCCTCCTCTGATGCTCCAAGAAGTCAGTCAGGAGCAGAGGAGGAGGAGGAGGAGGAGGAGGAGGAGGAGGAAGAATGCACTCGGGTGCTGTCACCACCACGGAGGCCTCTTCTCCTTTTTCTTTCTTTCTTTCTTTCTTTCTTTCTTTTTTTTCTTTTTTATCTGCGAGATGAAAAGAATATTAGCGGCCGCTAACGAGACGTGACTGCCGGTGGCGGGCGGAGCAGCTGCTGCAGGAGGCACATCAAAGCCCAGCCAGTGTGTGTGTGTGTGTGTGTGTGTGTGTGTGTGTGTGTGTGTGTGTGTGTGTGTGTGTGCGCTACTCTTACACTATATGAATGAAGACATTAATCACAGCTGTGGTTTCCCCGTCATCTGACTTGCTAATCATCTCAGCCGTCCTGCAGCAGCAGCAGCAGCAGCAGCAGCAGCCACACTGGGAGACACCTGCAGCCTCTACAGCACCACGGACGGACAGATCACCTCCTCTTCCTCCTCCTCCTCCTCCTCCTCCTTCTCCAGGGCCGCCGCCCTCTTTTCATCTCCTCCTCCTCTGATTGTTATCCAGCGTCCATCCCCTCGCCGCCGCATGACGACACAACCATGAAAGTTCTGGAAATCAACTCCCCTCCACCCCCCCCCACCCCCACCCGCAGCTACACC
Organism: Nelusetta ayraudi; assembly: GCF_046127955.1. Taxonomy (NCBI): domain Eukaryota; kingdom Metazoa; phylum Chordata; class Actinopteri; order Tetraodontiformes; family Monacanthidae; genus Nelusetta; species Nelusetta ayraudi. The sequence goes on from NW_027466252.1 coordinate 84,053, forward strand.
ACCCACCACCTCCCTGCCCGCAGCTACACCACCCACCACCCACCACCCCTCTCTCCAGCCGCCGTCTCCAGCGATGTTGATCCAGAGTGCAGAATTGCAGCAGCACCTTCTGCAGAGTAGCGAGGAGGAGGAGCAGGAGGAGGAGGAGGAGGAGGAGGAGGCGGAGCAGGAGGAGGAGGAGGAGCAGGAGGAGGAGGAGGAGAACTGAAGGAACACAACACAGCCGTGATCCTCTGAACCTCCACCTGCTCCTCCTGCTCCTCCTGCTCAACCTGCTCCTCCTCCTGCTCCTCCTCCTCCTCCTCCTGCTCCGCCTCCTCCTCCTCCTGCTCCTCCACCTGCTCCTCCTCCTCCTCCTGCTCCACCTCCTCCGCCTCCTCCTCCTCCTCCTCCTCCTCCTGCTCCTCCTCCTCCACCTGCTCCTCCTCCTCCTCCACCTGCTCCTCCTCCTCCTCCTCCTGCCTGCTCCTCCTCCTCCACCTGCTCCTCCTCCTCCTCCTCCTGGTCCTCCTCCTCCTCCACCTGCTCCTCCTCCTCCTCCTCCTCCTCCACCTGCTCCTCCTCCTCCTCCTCCACCTGCTCCTCCTCCTCCTCCAGGAGATGATGGACAGCTGAGAAAGGCTCCAGGAAACAGAGAGAGTGTGTTTTGTTACTTTTTCACGGCCGTCAATCACGAAAAGTTGTTTCCACCCGGCCACACGTTTCCTCAGGTGCAGGTGTTGATGGGCTTCCACCTCCGGTGCAGTCCAGAGTCCAGAGATGAAAGATTAGAAGGTTGTTTTCTCTCCCGCTCTAGACGGAGGTTCGGGAACATAAACACCGGGCCAGGGAACGGGGAAGAAAACACTTTTTTAATTGCTTCACTCTGCCGATACGGACGTGCAGTCGTCCCTCCCTGACCTCCGGCGGCTGGATCCCTCCGGTCCCGAGCGTCCGTCTCATTATGGAATGTGTTTTTCTATCAGTCTCAGTTATTAACGCGCTGATGGAAACATTCAGGGTGACACCTCGGCGAGATGGAGCTCGTAAATCCTCCTCAGCCGGTGAATTACGCCTCCTCTCGTGCCTCATCGGCCCTGGGATCAGAGCTGCTCTCTCTGCCAGATGTCGGCTGGGCTGGAGGAGGATCCGCCTCCTCCCCGCTGGACCTGATCCAGAGGTCGGGCTTGCAGAGTGCTGCGGCGGCTCATCGCTGAGCAGAAGCACCTGCAGGCGGACGGACGGAGAAGCAACTCTGGGATCCTTCCAGCAGGATGAAGAAGTGGGAGGACTGCATGCACCACCAGGAGCCTGGAGGTCAACAGGTCAACAGGTCAACAGGTCAAAGGTTTCAGCTGGCCGTCCAGTCAGTCAGTGAAGACACGACTGACGGACCTCGCAGAGACTGGGGGGCGGGGGGAACCCAGATCAGAAGCAGATTTCTCCACCACCTCCAGGAGTGAATGTGGGTTTTGCAGCCAGCAGGGCGGCGCTGTTGCTGGTGGAGACGCTGATGGACTGTGTGTGGGACCGCAGAGGAAGACCAGCAGCAGCAGGACCCTCGGCTGTCTACGTACAGACAAGACGCGGACCTCCAGCTGTGATCAGTCAGTCTTTCAGGAGAACCTTCACGACCAGCGGAACCATCAGACAGCCTGGACAGCTGGACTCTGATTCCAGCTCGTTTGAAGAGGTTGAACTGAAGAGGAAGGAGAAGAAGAAACCTGTGGGACGAGAGGTAAAGGAACCAGGAACCAGGTCCAGTTGCCTCTAACTGAATTCTCTTTCCTGCTGCTTTTGGCTTCCGGAACCTCAGCACTGGTCCTGCTGGCCCTCCCGGTCCTCCTTGTCCTGTTGGTCCACCAACTCTTCCTGGTCCTGTTGGTCCTGCTGGTCCTGCTGGTCCTGAAACTCGGCCCGGTTCTAAGACTCAGTCAGCAGGTTTCCACTGGAGACAAAGGCTGGTGGTGGAGTCTCCTGGCGGGGGGGGGGGCTTTTTTGTTGAGACCCTCAAAAGAGCCGTCTGTCCCTCCCACCTCCCTGCCCCCCCCTCCCCCCCCTGGCCCCGCCCCCCTCCTGTTTGCTCACTGACTTTTGACACCAGGCATCTGTTGCTGCAAGGAGCCTCTTTTATTTTAGTCTTTGTGCAAATGAATACTGTACCAACAAAGCTCTCCTCCCCCATCTGCCCCCCCTCCCTCCTCCCCCCCCCCCCCTCCCGGTGACCCTTGACCTCTCCTGGCAGCTTCCCCCCTGTTTGGCTTTGTTTCCTTGTGATGCTCCACAGCTCTGCCGCTTCATTCAGTGTCGCTGCTATCGCCACCAGTTCCCTCTGCTGCTCTGGTGTGCGAGTCCCACTCACTGCCAATAGGTGGCGCCGTGTCGAGCTAGCGCAGCGGCTAACGTCTGCGTTTTGAAACCAGGAGTGGCTCAGAGGTCCAGGATCGGCTCAGAGGTCCAGGATCGGCTCAGAAGTCCAGGATCGGCTCAGAGGTCCAGGATCGGCTCAGAGGTCCAGGAGGACGTCGTTCCTGGACGTCCGGCTGCTGTGGAACTTTTTGCTTTTCTTCAAACTCCTCTGTTTCACCTCTGAAATCCATGTTTGGGTCTCGGCCTTCACCTTCACCTTCAGCTTCTCAGCAGCAGCAGCAGCAGCAGCAGGTGAACACGCTGTGAAGCAGCTCCAGACCTGCAGAAGTGCAGCAGGAACCTGTGTGAGTGCATGAGGGGAGGTCACCTGCTCCTCCAGAGGGGTCGGACCACCGCATCAAATATTGATTCAGCGGCGGCTAAAAATAAAAGCAACCTCCCAGCAGCTCTTTAGAATGATATTCCTCTGTCTGCAGCGTAAGATGATAAATATTTCATGGCCACCTCTGCGTCGCCGCTGCTCCTCTGCTTTGAAGTTGCTTTTTTTTTTTTAACTTTCTAGCGCTCCTACTGTGAAGTGACTACTAACAGTGTGTGTGTGTGTGTGTGTGTGTGTGTGTGTGTGTGTGCTGAATGTTGAATCCAGCGAGTCCTCGGAGGGATTTGTTGAAGAAGCAGGATGATGAGTCAGACGTGAGGCTGCAGGAAGTTCTCGTCTTCTCCTTCTTCTGCAACCTTTGCGTCACACAGTGAAGTGTGTGTGTGTGTGTGTGTGTGTGTGTTTGTGTGCGTGTGTACAGGTGTGTAGCTCCTCAACTGTCATTACAATGTCACGCTTCAGCACCGGATGGAGGAAACGATTCACAAGTGACTGATATTATTCTTAATATTCTGGTTTATTCTTGTGTAATTATGATTAGTTCATTTAATTCTATAATAATTTCATTTTTCCCGGCATTATTAGCGTCTCATAACCTGTTTTGTTTTCCTGACCCGGAGCTGCTGGAGGCGGGGTTTCGAAACCTACACCAGACTAACGTTCTCCCTGCTGTGACTGGACGGTTGTCGGGTCCCAGTGGCTCCCAGCTGGGCTACCAGAGAAGGTTGGAGTTGTCGAAGTATCAATGTAGTTGATTGAACTTTTCACCATTCTTGGGTCACTTCCTGGAAACTCCTGGTCTCGCACTTGTTGCAGCGCCCTGCCTTCCAAGGGCCTGACCGGCCGCCTGTTGGTCACATGACCAGCTGGCTCTTCTTATCTGGAGGCTCCTTCTGGCTCCTCTCGGCTCTGGTGGCGCTCCAGTCGTGACCTTCCTCCGTAAATCTGCCCCCCCCCCCCCCCAGCTGCACGCCGGGATCAGGCCGAGGACAGGGCCGTCTTTTGTGCAGCGTCTCTAATTGATTCTCCAGAGTGACACAGTTTCTGCTCGGGCTCTTCTTCCATGGCTGCAGCTCTTCTTTCTTCTTCTTCTTCTTCAGTCACTCGGGGGTTTCCACTTCCTGCTCTCAGACTTGACCTTCTTCCAGAACCTGCTCCGTCGTCAGCAGGAGGTGATCCTGACGCGCCACTAGGCGGACCGCTGAGCCCAGTCATGGGATTATTTCACTCGTCCGTCCGGAGAAAATCCCCTCGAAAACGTTGTAACGCTTGTTAACACTGAAACAAACCTTCTGCCTGTCACACTAACTGTGAGCCAATCAGATTCATCGGCTGTTGTTGACTTCCTGTTCGTGCGATTAAGCGGTTGCGATTAGCTCAGCGCTTAGCACAACCCTAGGTGGCGCTAGACTCAAGAGCTAAAGAGCCTGCGTTGGTGTTGAAGCTTGCTGTGGCTTCCGGTCTGGCGGTAGCCCCGCCCCCTTATTGGTGCGCTCAAAATTTCAGCTCGGCACCAACATAAAGAGAAGAACAGAAGGGGGAGCCGTCGAGCTGGTTCTAGGGGGGCGGAGCCAAGCATCAAAGGAAGCAAATATAACCAGTCGCTTGTTTTTCATGGACTTCCAAGATTGATTTCTGAGTCCCGAGGGGGAAACCAATCGCTGCTCACTGCTCCTCTGGCCCCGCCCCCTAGTCCCCCCCCTCCACACACACACACACACACACACACACACACACACACCATCCACAGGAACAGACGGCGTTCTCATCAAAACACTGCGACTGGGGAAAATAACTTGTGTGGACTCGTCCCACACGTGTTTGTGTGTGTGTGTGTGTGTGTGTGTGTGTGTGTGTGTGTGTGTGTGTGTGTGTGTGTTGTGGTTGCGCCCAGGGAGCGGCGGCCTTGTTTTCACCACGACGATAGAAAGAAAGGAACGAGAACCAGAAACAAAGTGTCGAGTCTCCTGATTGCACGGCGACAAAAACACACTACACAACAGCTGCTGTGATGAGCACAACTGTACAACAACGGCAGTGTGTAGCGGAGCAGCTGCAGAGGCAGCAGCAGCAGCAGCAGCAGCAGGCGTGTTTAGCCCTCTGTTTGCAGCCTCCTGCTAAAAGCCCACTGCTTTGGTTGAAGGACGGTGGAAGCACATAATAGATGCTGGGTTTTTGTGACGTTCTAACAGGAACTTCCTGTTAGCCGTTAGCCATTAGCTCACTAGCACTGCAGAGACGGCCGGGGCCACCTGCTGGACGGCAGCGGCGCTTTCATGTGGACGAGTTTAATGTTTTGCTTTTTTTAAGGATTTTTTTTTCACAACCGCCTCAGTGAGGAGGTAGTAATACCAGCCACCGCCTCCTCCTCCTCCTCCTCCTCCTCCTCAGGATCACACAGCGAAGGGGAGCGGAGGGACGGGGGGCAGGGGGAGGGGGTGGTCGCCGTGGCAACCGGTTACTCAGCGACAAGCTCACCGTTGGAAGAGAAGAAGAAGAAGAAGAGAGAACAATTCAGCCTAGCTGTGTTACATCAGTCTCATTACCCCCCCCCCTCCCTGCCAATCACGCAGCAGATTGCAGCCAATTAATTTTATTTCAGTCTCACCGGTTGCTTTTTTTTCTTCTCTTCTTTCCACTGACTCACGACTCGTTCGACTCACTGCTCGACTCACTGCTCCACATGTGAATTAAGTCGTTTGTTAGTCAGTCAGTCCCGGCTGTTACAGCCGCTGTTTATCCCCCCCCTCCTCCTCACCCCCCGCCCCCCCCGACACCTCCTCACCTCCCCCACCCAGAGGGTGAGAGAGGATGTTTTGGCCTCGTTCGCCCAACCGGCTCCTTGTTTTTCCTTTCAGGCTGCCGGGAATTCGTGGCATTCTTCGCTGCTTCTTTTTGTTCAAACCTCCCCAAAAAAAAAAAGCAAAGTGAAGGAGAAGCTGTGAAGGACTCACACCGGGGTGAATAGTATTTGGGGGTTACCATGGCAACCTGTGTGGCAGCAGCAGCAGCAGCAGCAGCAGCAGCAGCAGCAGCAGCAGCGGGGCCTTTTTTCCCTTTTTTTTTTTCCTCCTTTTTGCCGGGATGACGATGAGAGGATCTTCAGGATCAGCAGCGCCGCAGCGAAGGAGCGGAAAAGAACAGTTTCTAAAAAAGAGGCTGAAAGCTCATCTGTATTCTGCTGAGAGACAGTGATGGGGAGGAGGGGGTTGGGCAGTGGGGCAGTGGGGTGGGGGGGGGCTCTGCTCTGGAGAACTTTTATCTGGCAGGCCGAGCTTCTTCCTGGGCTGCGAGAAGAAAAAAGCAGCAGAAGAAGAAGAAGAAGAAGAAGAAGCAACCTTCAGACTTCCGCTCCCAGTTCTTCTCCTGAACCGTCCTGCAGGATGCGTCGGTCTTTGGTCATGTGACAGGATTCCGGTGTAGGAGAGAAGCTCCTCACACAGGATCTTCATCATCATCGTCGTCATCGTCGTCGTCGTCGTCCACAGCAGCAGAACTGAAGATGCTTCACATTCCAAATAGATTCCCATTAAATGTCAGCGTTGACGTCAGCGGCCGAGATGCTGGGGGCCTCCTGGGGGGGTGGGGGTGGCAGCGGGGAAGGGGGGAGGGGGGGTGGTATCCCGCTGCTGACCCCTCCGCCCCCTCCTGCCCTCTGCTGGACACAATGGCCTTTGATGGAGACCTGGTGTGTTAGAGAGAGAAAGGGGAGGGGGGGGGGCGTTAAAAGAAGTGGGCGTGGCCAGCAAAACGGGCCGCGGAGATGGAAGAAGCCACCGCCGCAGGTCGACTGAACCGCTAAGCCCCGCCCCCCTCTCCCCTCCCCCCTCCCCTTTTCACCACCCTTTCAAATAAAGTGTGTGGACTTCAGAAGTGAGTGAGGAGGGGGAGGGGGGAGTGTTCTGGGAGGGGCGGGGTCAGAGGGCGGCTGGAGGGGGGGAGGTGGGAGGGGGGGTTGACAAAGGAGAGGGTTCAGTGGGGAGAAAAGAGAGAGAGAAGAAGACGGAGTGGGCGGAGCTTCAGGGGGACAATGCTGTTTCACTCTTTTCTGGAGGGGGGAGACGGGGGGGGCAGGGTGATACATCACTCAGTGATGAAGAGCTGCTTCAGTCAGCTGCTCCTCCTTCTCCTCCCTTCATCCTCCTCTTCCTCTTCCTTCTTCTTCTTCTTCTTCTTTGCCAGCTTCACCTTTCATCTCCCTGCTGCTTCTCTCACACACACACACACACACACACACTTACACTTCTCCATGCAGAAAACACTGTTTCTGTGAGGGGGGGTCGGAGTGGGGGGGGGGGGGGGTAGCTGTCGGATGGGTGGTCCTGCACCTGACGTGTTGGTTGTGACACAGCAGCTTCATGTTTTGCTTTGGGTTTATTTTTTTATTTTTTTTACCATTTGTAATCATTAACTGTTACACAGGGAGAGAAGAGGCTCCACACTGCCCCCTTCAGTTTAATTAGAGAATGAAAAACGGCATTTTATTTTGAATCCATGGCAGCTCTGCCGAGATGGACGACGTGAGCGAGCAAATTTCCTCATGGAGAACAAGACAGCGGACAAGAGGAGCATGTGTGTGTGTGTGTGTACTCAGAGGGTATTAGCTGACAGATGCACTCAGAGCCAGAGGTGGTCTGCGGTTGCCATGGCGACAGTGTGGGCTGAATACAGAGTGTAGGGAGGGAGGGGGGATGAGGGGAAGTGTGGGGGGGAGTGGGGGGGGGTCCCCCGAGACGGGCCGGGTGGATCGGAGACGACTGTCAGATCTGAGCCGCCTCTCATTTCATTTCCCCGCCCAGGAAATGAGATGAGAGCGTGAGCGGACAAACTGCCGGCGGATTAGAACGACTGGAGCTGCTGCTAGCTGCTAGCCGCTACGCGCTACGTGCTACGCGCTACGTGCAACGTGACACAGCAGCAGGAAGCGGACGATCTCTTCTCCAGATGTTTGTCCGTTTCCCCCCAGCAGGCAGGAAATGAAACACAAACATTTCACAATTGTGTTGATTTTCAAAAATCACAATAAGTGCGTGTGTTTGCATTCCGGCGGCGACCAGCAGTGGCCTCACTCAGGAGGAAGCTTCTGTGTTCAAAGGTCCGATGGGCTGATTGGCTGCTGGCTGGCGCCGCTGCTCCAATCTGAAGCGGTTCAGCGCAGCGCTACTTGAAACTGGATGACTCCGGTGGAAGTGAGATCCCATTCAGACAGGCGCTGTGCCAAGTCCCTCACAAACTGTTGCCAGGCGCTGTTAAAACGTAGAAGGTCCACCGGAGCAACAGGTGGCGCTGTGACTGCAGCTGTTGGACCCTCACGTGCTTCAAGTCTGTGACATGGTTCTCGTCCAGGAGTGGGTAAACTGTTTGACTGCTGGTGTTGTAAAGTGTGCCAGAGGGGGCGGGGGGGGGTAGCGGAGCAGCAGCAGATGGATGGAGTGTCCTGGTGAGCCTCCTCATAGGAGGAAACAATCTATTATGGGATGTTATGGAGAAAACATGTTGCTGGAATGTCAATGGAAAATGAAGCAAAGCAGAGTTTCAACCAAATCAGTGTCTGTGAAGCCCCACCAGGGTGTTTAGCTCTTAGAACCACCCAGAACCACATAGAACCATCCAGAACCTCCAGGGGGTTTAGCTCTTAGAACCATCCAGAACCACCTAGAACCATCCAGAACCACCAGGGTGTTTAGCTCTTAGAACCACCCAGAACCATCTAGAACCATCCACCAGGGTGTTTAGCTCTTAGAACCACTCAGAACCATCTAGAACCACCCAGAACCACCAGGGTGTTTAGCTCTTAGAACCACCCAGAACCACCTAGAACCATCTAGAACCATCCACCAGGGTGTTTAGCTCTTAGAACAACCCAGAACCATCTAGAACCATCCAGAACCACCAGGGTGTTGAGCTCTTTATTGAAATGACTCTGGAAACACTGCAAACATGGAGGAGCTGCAGCTGTTTGATGACTGACTGTTAACATCATTTCTTCAAGTTGGGCTAAAGGGCCGGATTAAAGAGCTTAACGGGCCGCATGTGGCCCCCGGGGCCGTAGTTTGCCCATGTCTGTTCTGGTCAGATTAAGCAGACGTGAAACCAAATCTGGACTGTTTTTCAGATGTGCTGAAATATCTTCGTATCGACCCGACAGAACGCTGTCCTCTCCCTTCGCTCGGCTGGAGGCGTGACTTCCTCGAGGACGCTCGGCGACGGTTCCGTCCGCTCCATGAGCTCGGAGGAGCCGACGGAGGAAATGAGGATCGATCGGCTAATTGCTAATCTGTTGACGGTCGTCTCCTTCCTTCCTGAGAGCCATCGGCAATTCTCGGATGCTGTGCAGAGATCTGGTGACAGCGACAGGAAGGAGGCCTTCTGTCTCTCTCTCTCTCTCTCGCTCTCTCGCTCTCTCTCTCTCTCTCTCTCTCTCTCTCTCTTTAGTTTCCCTGACTCGCCCTGACTGGCTCCATGCTTTTGCACTCGGCCGACCATTCCTCTGGTTCCTCTGGCTCTTCTGGTTCCTCTGGTTCTCCTCTGGTACCTCTGCCTCCTCTGGCTCCTCTGGTTCTCCTCTGGTTCCTCTGGCTCTTCTGGTTCCTCTGGTTCCTCTGGCTCCTCTGGTTCCTCTGGCTCTTCTGGCTCCTCTGGTTCTCCTCTGGCTCCTCTGGCTCTTCTGGCTCCTCTGGTTCTCCTCTGGTACCTCTGGTTCCTCTGGCTCCTCTGGTTCTCCTCTGGTTCCTCTGGCTCTTCTGGTTCCTCTGGTTCTCCTCTGGTTCCTCTGGCTCCTCTGGTTCCTCTGGCTCCTCTGGCTCCTCTGGTTCCTCTGGTTCCTCTGGCTCCTCTGGCTCCTCTCTCTCTTCACCCACCACCTCCTCCAGACCACTTCCAAGGCGACCAGCCTTGATCCACCGGTGAACTCAGGAACACGCGTGGCCCAGACTGGAACCCACGCCAAGCCCTAAACTGGACAAAAGGCCGGGAGGTGACTGCTGGAGTTTGGGGTCATTCAGCCAGGAGGACCCTGATGGCAGCAGAGAGCGAGAGATAGATGAGCGAGGGAGCGCTAGACTTTGAACCTGAGCCTGAATGAGGGAGGGAGAGCCAGTGTGACGGCTGCCCCCTTCTGACGCCTCCTTTATGAATGTTTGGCTTCAGAGCCGCTGGAAGCCACTTGAGAGGAGCGAAGCTTCTCCAGCGAGTGGCTGAGTCGCAATGCAAGAAGCTCCTCTGGGCTCAAACTGCTGCTGCTTTCAAGTCAGCGCCATTAGGAAACCTCTGTTTTGAGCGGTTGGAGCCGGCGGAGGCAAAGCGACCAGCAGTTCCCTCCTCCACCACCGGGGGCTCCGAGTCCACGAGCCGCCTCCTCAGCGCGGCGTTCCTGAAAGGTTTTCATCTTCACATCTCGCAGACGCTGAAGAAGTTTTGTTTTGCGTCAGCAGAGACTGAGGCTCGTGATGGGTTGGAATTTCTTTCTCTGCTGTGGATTTTACAGAAAAGCTGTTTGGTTTCGGCTCTTTGTCTCGTGGCTCGAGGCTGAAAGTTCTTGATTTAAAGAGACGAGGAAAAAAAGAAAACCCCCTCCTCCGCTGCCTCGGCTTCGTCTTCCCAGTTGCTCTCTTCCTACCTGCAGTGCGTCCCGACGGACTCGACCTGCAGCAGCCGAGGCGTTTTTCACGGATGTTGCAATAAGTTAAGGTGGTTGTAACTGGTTTGCTCCCCCCCTCCCACACACCCCAGTGGTTCTGAACCCAAACCTCCAGACCTCCATCATCCACCCCCTCATGCTGGACACCATCCGTTAACTTCTCCTCCATAAAGAATTAATGACGACCGGCGTCTTTCCATTTGATCCGCGGAATTACGACCGCTTTGAACCGAGCTTCGCTTTGATTTTCCTTTTGAGTTGGGTTTTTTTTTTTTTTTGCCAGAGAAAACTTCTGCGAGACGGTAAAAAGTCGGCGACCGCAACCAAAAAAAAGGCCGCTAATGGCTGCCTAACGACTCGTGTACGTGTCACATCAAAGAGTGAAAACAAATCACCTGCCTGGCGTGTCAACGGTCGACTCGGGTTCCCACGGACGCTGACCTCCAAAGCATCGAGGCCACACACGCACAAAAAAACACAGACAAAAAGCCCTGACCAGACCACGTTTTAATTAAGCGAAGGGGGAGAAAAGAAGAAGAAGAAAAAAAATCTCCACATTTGGCAACACTTGACAGCCCGCAGCCACAGCTCATTAGCCAGAGAAATCTCCATGACATTGGAGAAAAATGTGCTGTGCTCGGCCCGAGGGCAGCGTTCCCTCTGACTGCACTCACACAGTCACTTCCTCTGTTCTGCCGCTCTGGTCTCCTCTCTCCGTTCCTCTCTGGTCTCCTCTCTGGTTTCCTCTGGTCTCTTCTGGTCTCCTCTCTCCGTTCCTCTCTGGTCTCTTCTGGTCTCTTCTGGTCTCCTCTGGTCTCCTCTCTGGTCTCCTCTCTGGTCTCTTCTGGTCTCTTCTGGTCTCCTGTCTGGTCTCCTCTCTCCGTTCCTCTCTGGTCTCTTCTGGTCTCCTGTCTGGTCTCTTCTGGTCTCCTCTCTGGTTTCCTCTGGTCTCTTCTGGTCTCCTCTCTGGTCTCTTCTGGTCTCCTCTCTGGTCTCTTCTGGTCTCCTCTCTGGTCTCCTGTCTGGTCTCTTCTGGTCTCCTCTCTGGTTTCCTCTGGTCTCTTCTGGTCTCCTCTCTGGTCTCCTCTCTGGTCTCTTCTGGTCTCCTCTCTGGTCTCCTGTCTGGTCTCTTCTGGTCTCCTCTCTGGTTTCCTCTGGTCTCTTCTGGTCTCCTCTCTGGTCTCTTCTCTGGTCTCTTCTGGTCTCCTCTCTGGTCTCCTCTCTGGTCTCCTCTCTGGTCTCTTCTCTGGTCTCTTCTGGTCTCTTCTCTGGTCTCCTCTCTGGTCTCCTCTCTGGTCTCTTCTGGTCTCCTCTCTGGTCTCTTCTCTGGTCTCTTCTGGTCTCTTCTCTGGTTTCCTCTGGTCTCTTCTGGTCTCCTCTGCTGCTCTTCTGCTGCTGCTCCGTCTCTTCTTCAGGGCCGTCAGCTGCTGGCTTGTTCTGCCTTTTCCCTGGAGAGGAAACGAGCGCCTCCATTTCAGCCCCGGTAGATCTTCTCATTGAAGTGGGGCGGAGGGTTGTTGTGGTAGCGGGTGAGTAAATCTCACCTGATGGAGCATGTGACCAGGAGGACGACATCTGCCTGGAGACATTATTAACAGTGTCAACATCCCATTATGTCTCACTGGTCATAACGATGACTGATAAAAAAATTTCATTTCAGACCAATACTTTTACTTGAGTAAATAAGTTAAAACATTATTATTATTTTTTTAACTTTTACTAGTTTTTAAATCAGGACCTCTTGTCCCAGCAGTCACAAACCACAGCATCGCATCTTTGACACATCTGCGGTATGCTGTGCCACTTTCACAACAGCAGACAGTGGATTATGAAAGTTTTGAAAAGGTTCCATGTGTTCCAGATATTCCCACCACTGGTTTCTGTGATCTTCATCCCTCCTTCTCTTCTCTTTGCTTGCTCAACGTCTCGTGCAAAAACGCTGGAAAACCTTGAAATCAGCTCCTTTGCTTGCCCTATGCGGACACACCGGGGCTAGAAAATGTGGCACTTTTCATTTTTTTTTTAGCATTAATTCCATCAACTGATGAAGTGTTTCCACGGTAGCGTGAGAAGCGGACTCACTGCGTCCGTACTGAACGAGGAGAAGTTCTTCAAAGTTTGCTCAACTCGGCCAGTTGGACGTTCCATTGACTGTCTGGAAATTCAATTTAAAAGAAAGACTGATTATTATTTTTTTTCAATATTCTGTTAAAACAGACGCAGGTGCTAGTTTTTCTCACACAGGACGCAGCTGATCTCCGCCCTCTGAACCTCCACCGTGGTGACATTGGACTGTAGTTTGTTTTTTTTTTTACGAGGTGCAGCAGAAGTTTCCCAAACGTGGCAGAGAGACGGAGATAGATGGAAGGGACGAGAATGAGAAAAACCCTCCACAGCTGTGGTTATGGTGGTTTCCAGCACCCCCCCCCTCTCACCACCCCCCCTTTCCTCCCCCCTTCACCCCCCCACTCCCAGCGCTGGGAGTCGGGGAACTGCAGGCTGCCTGAGCAGGAAAGAAAAGCAGTCAGTCACTGTGAAATATCTGCAGAGTGTTAGCGGAGGTCGGCAACAATAGTAGAGGCCTCTCTCACACACACACATACACACACACACACACACACACACACACACAGCCGACAAGTTGTGCACAGCGACGCGAGATGACACATCCGGCGCGAGCCAAAAGAGCAGCAACATCATCCCATTGTGGCAGCAGGAGGGGGAGGAGTTGGCGGGGGATGGGTGGGGGAGGCGGGCAGGAGGGGGGGCAGGGGGGGGGGGGTCATGCATCCGCCTTTGTCCCCGTCGACAAGCGGTTAAATCCTCGATGATGTCACAACACGCGGTTGGAGCCGCAAAGTCGCTGAAAGTTGGGACTTTCAGTTCAGTCTGCAGTTCCTCCGCCAGACAGCCAGGGGGCGCACTGTTTTGTTTCTGTCTGTGTGTATGTTTAGAGTTTTTCCCCTAAATATTTCGCTAAAACAAAAAAAAAGGCCCCACCTCCAATTTCCCCTTTTGAACTTTTGTAAAATTTCAAATGACTGCGATGCGACAAAGCGCAGTGTGAACCCCCACAGGGGGCGCTGCAGGTGCTGCTGCAGGTGCTGCTGCCACTTGTATTGGTTATGTGTCGGGTCGACAGGTTCTTCCCATCTTCTGCGATAAAGATCTTCACAGTCATCAAAGTGCAGTGTGTGTGTGTGTGTGTGTGTGGGGGGGGGGGGGTTGGAGTTCTCTTCTCCCTCTGTCTTGAACTCACTGTGTTTTGTGCCTGGAGCAGCAGCAGCAGCAGCAGCAATCGACACCTGGCCCTCCTCTTTCCCACAGTCAGACGTCGCTCCGGCTTCCCAACCGTCGTTCCAGCCTGCAGGAGATCCTGCTCGTCTGGTACGTTCGACGATATAATAATAAAAACGTGGGAAAGCGGCGGCGCCTTCACAATATGTAATCTCGCTGTACGTGCTGCAGCACGTCGCCCCGCTGCGCTGCGTACAGCGAGGAGTCGCGAGGTTCAAGTCGGCCTCTTGGAAGCCTTCCAGGAGGAGGCAGCGCTGAGGCCACCGACCCCCCCCCCCACCTCTCACTCGCTTGTTCCGCTGACTCGTCAAATCTCACTCTTTTCCAGCCTGGCCTTTTCATCCAATCAGCATCCAGCAGGAGGAGGCGGCTGGTGATGTCATCAGAAGAATGACCCAGCGGGTCATTCTTCTGATTGTCAGCACCCACCACTGTGGCCACTCACCTGGCAGGCGCCACTGACTGGTGGCAGCTGTCACTGGCCGACGCGCTGGACTTTCCCTCCTGTCAACAGCCAACCGGGGGGGGGGGGGGGGCTGATGGGAAATAACGGGAGGTGGAGACAGTCAGAGTCGCCCCAGCTGGGCCTCCTGGAAGGTGAATATCAGTGTGTGGTGTGTGTGTGTGTGTGTGTGTGTGTGTGGGGGGGGGGGGGGGGGGGGGGGTTCCTACCCAGCCGCCACCGCCGTCGACTCGCGGCGCCTCGTAAAGAAACTTTATTTTTCCCTCCCTTTTCCTTCTCCAGCTGCGAAAATATTTTCTCTGTCAAACATCTGTGGGAGGAATGCAGGGACAGCCCCCCCCCCGTCCCCACCACCACCACCACCACCACCACTTCCTGTCAGTGAGGCTGCCCAGCGGTATCCCCCCCCTCCCCCCCGCTGCTCAGACTTCTTCCCACTCCTCTCCCAGCAGCTCCAACCCCCTTCGCCAGCAGATCAACGTGTGAAATGTGCAACCAGGAAGTTTGATGTCTCGACCTCCACCTGATCCCCCCCACCCCCTCCACCCCCACCCCCACCCCACACACACACACTAAAAACCAGCTCTGTGTGCTCAGTGACAGCTCAACCTCAGCATCTCCGCTGCCGCTCTGATTTGATTGGCACTGTTGTCTCTGTCCTCTCTTTTTTTTTCTTGGCTCTTTGATTTCTTTGCCGTTGATTTGCAGTCCTCACACGCCGCCGCTGCCGGCCAGGAGCGGCGGCTGTCGCCGGCCGTCGCTCACTGCGTGGCAGCTCGGGGGAACCGGGCCGTCCACTGGCTGCTCCTCCCTCCGCCGCGCTGCCAATCACAGCCGTTTGGGGGGGGGGTTGCTGTGTGTGTGTGTGTGTCGTGACAAACGCACACTTTTTTTCCTCAGCAATAAAGTTTGAGGTTTCGTGTTACCGACGGTGCAGAAGTTCTTCACACTCCAGAACTTTAGAACTTGGTTTTCCGTCGTCAGCAAACACCCAGGAGGTCCCAGCCGCGCCTCCCGCTGTCATCCCTGGCCACGCCCCTTCTCAGGTCAGAGAGGTCGGGGACATCCAGGAAACAGATGGACTGAGGGGGGGGGGGGCTGGATCATCTTGTTGAGTCGTCGAGTTGTTCTCCCCATCACGACCGTCTTTGAAAAACTCTTTGCATTACATCTCGGTCATGAAATGCGATACTTGACATGTCAGTTAGTATACACCCCCCCCGCCCCCCACCCTCCTCCTCCTCCACTCCCCCCACCCACCGCCGGCAGCTGCCAGCCAATCCTGAGCCGCCTCCTGCTGCGTTCCAGCGTTTCTTCCCACGCCGTTAATAATGACTGGACTGTGATCCTGCACCTCGGCTCTCTTCCGCTGTCACACAGCAAGCTCCACTTGCAGCTGCGTCACCGCCCCCTGCTGGAAGTGGGGGGTGAGGGGGGGGGGGGTTGTGGCTCCTGATTACGGTCATTGCCTCGTCCACTTCCTGTCATGTGACAGCCGGGCTCTGGCTGCTCGTCCGTGTCGGGATGTGACAGTTAAATCTGTTGCTGCTCTTCTTCTTCTTCCTCTTCTCCTTCTTCTACTTCTACTTCTACTTCTTCCTCCACTTCTATTTACTCCTCCACTTCTATTTCCTCCTCTTCCTCTTCTTCCTCTACTTCTTAGTTGCAAAGATTGCAGTACTCTGGTGCCGGGCAACAGCGTTTCGTTGAAGAAGGAATCACTGCTGAGTTTCTTTTTTTTTCACTCACAGAAACTCTTCTTCTTCTTCTTTTTCTTCTTCTTCTTCTGTGGGGGTCGTGACCTCAGACTTCCTGCCAGGAGTCACACACACCGACTCGTTGGGTTTAGTCCATCTCTCCTCTCAGCGCCTCTGCGGTGGGACTGATGGTCCGTCAGCGTTCGTCTCCTCTCACCTGCTGAAGCTCCTTCTTCTCCTCCTCCTCCTCCTCCTCCTTCTTCTTCTTCTTCTGCCTCGACAATCATCCCCAGCTGCAGCCTGTGAAGCTCCTCCCATCAAATCATCTCCCGTCACCTCGGCGCTGATCCCGTCTCCACATTCCAGCGGGTTGTTCCCACCTGTTTCCACTTTATATCCCACTTTCACCCTTAAAACCTTCAATTATTTCCACACTCCCACAGCTGATCCCCCCCCTCCCCCTCCCCCTCTCCCTCTCCCCCTTCTTTTTCTTTTTTTCTCTCTTTCCGGTGAGTCACTGCAGAAGTGGGTCAGTGTTTGTTGCTGGAACCGACAGTGGAAGCAGAAGCAGCTGCGCGTGTGTTGATTGCACCGCAGCGAACAAGGAAAACAAGCGCCGACCTCTTGGCCGCTGCGCCACACTGCATCCTGCGGGGGGCGCCGTTTGGGATGGAGATGGAGGTTTGTGGCAGTTGGTGAAGAGTGTTGGCCTGACGCGCCGCTGGGCCGCTGCACTGGACGCTTCTCTCACAGTTTATTATTTTGTTATTACATTTTATTCTTTTTCCGTGCACGGGGAAGAAAGACGTGCAGCTTTCTCACCTCCTGCCGGGCGCTGAGCGAGTTCAGCGCCCGGCTTGGCCCTCCGTGCCGCACTCGTACTTTGATGGTTTACACTACGTCCCGTAAATGCCTGTGAAACTCCAGATTTTATGGGCGTCCTGCAGCAACTTCTCCCGAGGTAGCAACACGAGTTGCCTGACTGGCAGCAAGACTCAAAGATTTACCGAGCAAAACCTTCTGACGGCTGTGAAAATCCAATAGAATCTGCATGAAATGTTGAATTCTTGCTGCCTCTTCTGAACTCTCTCCTCCTCTCTCCTCCTGTGGCCCTCCGCGCTGACCCCTAGTGGAGGTGTGTGGGGGTGGAGGGTGTGGGAGGAAGAAGATTAAATCTCCTCTCAAAAGTCTCTCAAACTGCAGGAAGCAGAACGGCACGCAGCCATCAGTGTGTTGTGGGCGTTTTTACACCCGCACTCAGTTGCCTTGATTGGGGTTTTTTTCCCCCGCTGATGAATCAAATCAAATCTGATGGTGAACGAACGAAGGAACGAAGGAACGCTTCAGAATCTTTCACAGCGGCTGAGCAGAACTCCTCCCATCCCCCACCCGCTGCTCCTCCTGAGGGATCTGGACGCAGATTACAGCCGACTGACGTTGAGCGATGGCTTCTCCCTGACATATCAGAGGCGGGGGGGGGGGCACCAGGGAAAAATAACCAATCAATCAGGGTTTTGGACTTGATGGGGGAGGGGCGGTTGAAGATAACAACGTGCAAAAACACATTTTTTTGAAGTGGAATTCATGAAGAAGATGAATCTTCAAAAGTGATCTGACAAAAATCCCCAATCGGACACCAACGCGCCGTACATGCTGCAGCAACCCGGTCAGTTCCAGAGTCCACTCCAGGACAAGTCAGAACCACTCGTGCAGGGCCTCGGAAACCAGGACTAAACTCCTCATCGTGGATTAGAAAGAGGCTCCAGGTTCCGTCCCAGTCGGACTCAAACCTCATTCTGCCCAGTCTTCACTTCCTGTCAGGCCCGTGGCAGCGTTTGCTGGTGGCCGCTTTGCCCTCAACACCGCCGGCCTGCTGCTGCTCTTTATGCTTTGATTCTGCTGCTGCTGCTGCTGCTGCTGCTGCTGCTGCTGTAACCCAAAGAAAATCTCTGGGAGGAGAAGGCGGGGCCAGCTGACAGAATACATCATTCACAGTGAGCATCCAGTCAGTCAGCCAGTCAGTCAGTCAGTCAGTCGGGTTTTTCTGAAGTTCTAATCATAGTGGAGCTGCAGCCGTGACGCAGAGCTGCAGGTCGACCAGCTGTCTGTCTGTCTGTCTGTCTGTCTGTCTGCTGCTCACACTTTGATTTTTCTCCCTGAGTGTTTCACAAAAAGCAGCCAAAGACAGAGAGAGAGAGAGGGAGAGGGAGAGAGAGAGAGAGAGCCGCCCTCCTCCCCCCACCAGGAGGAGACGCTGCAGCTGTTGCTTCCTCTGAGAGGCTCAACACAAGGCCAACACTGCCCCCTAGAGTGTCTGCTCCGCTGCCGCAACTGCAGCAGTCCCAAACACACACACACCTGTTTGTGAGAGAGCGAGAGAGAGAGAGAGAGAGAGAGAGATCTGCTCTTCATCCAGGGGGTGGAGCTACAAGGTTTTAAAGCGTTGATGAGGGACGATGATGAAACTGCGTGAAAAACGTCTCCAGCTGCGTTCATGAGGCGCCGCGGTGACTCCGCCCCCTCCGGACCGGGGTGAGTGAGTGAGTGACAGCTGTCTCCACCCAATCAAGCAGGGCTGGATTGGACCCACGCAGCAGAACTTTGGCTCGAGCTCCTCCGTCCTTCCTGCATGGTTCTGTCCACCAGCCAGATGTAAAGAGGCGCAGTTCCCTGTTTGACCAGCAGGCTGCACTCACACTGAACAGAATAGAACAGAATAGAATAGAATAGAATTGGACAGGTCTCTGAGAATGTGTGTGTGTGTGTGTGTGAGAGAGACCCAGTTGTGGCCTCCTACTCTCTCTCTCTCTCTCTCTCTCTCTCTCTCTCTCTCTCTCTCTCTCTCTCTCTCTCTGGTCATGTGACTGGAGAGGCCCCGGCAGGTGGTCAGTAGACACGTGCAGGACACGCCCCTTCACGGCTGCGTACGTCAGACGCTGGGACGTTGAAGCGCAGTCCTGTTCTGAGGCCAAACCACCTTCCTATTGGCTTGTATGAACAGGTGGGCGGAGCTTCCGATTTCAAAAAGGAGGGCAAAACACCAAAGTGCCCCAAAAAAATAAAAAATAAAAAGGAGGGGAACGCGACACATCTCTTTTCAGTTCTTCACATGGCCTGCAGGTGTCTTCCTGCCTGTCTTTCGGGAACTGCATGTAGCAGTAGTGCCACCTAGTGGTTCATTCACACAGCTACTTCACTCTACCACAATCAGCCTGTCGACCTGAGAGCAGCCCTCTGACTGCCTGCAAGCAGCAGGCGCACCGACTGCCTGCCAGGCTGAACGCACGGCCTCGCCGTCGGCTGTTCTGGAGTGTGTGGGTGTTTTGCAGCAGCCGGCGCTCAAAGATGTGGATCAGTACCAGAGTGAGGACTACGATGAGCTGTCGCACTCACTGACGGCACGAGGTGATGACGTGATGACAAAACCAGACTGATTTATGAAAAGCTTGCTTCTACCAAATTGTTTCTGTTGTTATTGTGCGTTGAATTCCCAAAAAAAGGACGGATATTTTTGTGTTGACGGCGACAAAAACGATGGATGCCCTTTGACCCCTAGACTGAAAAACTGTTGTGTTTTTTTTTATCCTGCTGCTGCCAACAATGCGCTACAATGGAAACGTGCAATATGCTGTGGAGTGAAGGAGCGCCTATAGCGTAGTTTCCCAATTTGGGATCAATAAAGTAGATGGAATCTATTCTCCTCTACCCTGCCTGCAGCCATCAGGCTGTACGATTGCACTCTGTCACATCCCATCCACTGGGATGCAACAAAAATCGACAATAACTGCAAATTTTCTCATTTGGATGCAATAGAAACGTATCTACAGCAGAACACGTAGCACACGTAAACTCAAATGTTTGATGTGTAAATATCTTGCTTTTTTTTTATCTCGCTTCTTATTTCCCTGTGCATGCTTACAGATATTTTATTTTTGTCTAAATCTTTGGTTGATACAATTCTTGACCTTTTGCGCCGTAGCCTTTTTTGTTGTTGTTGTTGCTGTAATTATGCAAATTTCCCCACCGTGGGATCAATAAAGGTCTTCTTCGTCTTCGTCTTCTTCTTCTTCCATTTTGAAAGCTTCTCATCAATCTGGTGCTACAAAGACATTTGGTGTGCTATTTTAAACAATCTATTTTTTTCTGACGCACTGAAAGATTGAATGTTTTTTTTTTGGGGGGGGGGGCTCTTTGTGTTTGATTTCTTTTGTGTGTTCATCATTATTATTATTTGTCTATCTATATATTGATTTATTTTCATATTCTTTTAATGTGCTTTGTTTTTCTTTGTTTGTTCATTATTATCATTATTATTTTTCATTTATTTATTACTATTATTTATTTACTGATTTTTTTTTTCTACATATTTTTTTCGGTAAAAGGTGCATAGTTTTCAGTCTTTTTGTAAATAAAGTGGGATTGTAAATCTTCTTCTTCTATTCTATTCTATCCTATTCTTGATGTGTCCAGCAGAGGGCAGTGTTGTTTGCTGTAAGCCCAGGAAGCTACCTTTGACTTGGCGTGTGTGATACGGTGTGAAATAAGAGCTCCGAGTGGCAGCAGCAGCAGCAGCAGCAGCAGCAGACACCTCCCGCCTCCCTGGTGTCAATAAAGAAGCCAAGCTCGCGACAAGCGAGCGTGCGCCACAGTTCAAATCAAACCCCACCGCTGCGCACTACGCACTTGACGGTCACGTGACAGTGGCAGGCAGGCAGGCAGGCAGGCGGGCGGACAGACAGGTCGCTCCGGAGGTGACCGGGGAATCCTGCTCTCAGCTCGGCCGCTGCTCCCCCCCCCCCCTCCCCCCTGCCCTGGTTGCGCGCTGGGGGATCCGATGACGTCACGCGCGTACACACACTTGGAGACTGACACACACACGCACACAGAGAGAGAGAGAGAGAGAGAGAGAGAGACATACACACGCCCTCTCTCCCTCTCTCTCCTGTGCTGCTATTCTGGGAAGTGTCGTGTGGAAGAACCCCCGCGTGCGCACGAGCGTGTGTGTGTGTGTGTGTGTGTGTGAGAGAGAGAGAGAGAGAGAGAGAGAGAGCGCGCGCGAGAGCCAGTCAGTCAGTCAGCGAGCGAACGCGCACGCACGCACGCACACTCACACACACCGCCCGC
>NW_027466252.1:110000-122500 GCF_046127955.1 Nelusetta ayraudi
TGTGGTTGCGTGTGTGTGTGTGTCAGCGGTGTCACTTCCTCTTCCTGCGTCGTATCGAGTGGGAGGTGAACTGTGTCATCCTCGTCTCTGCACGGCCCGGTGCGTGTCTTCCTGTGTGTGTTACACTGTGTGTGTGTGTGGGTGGGTGTGTGTGGGTGGGTGTGTGACGGTGCACTGAAATAGATCAGGTGGATCAGGCAGCGAGGTGGGCGGAGCCTTCTGGAGGCGGCGGTGGCTGCACAATCCGTCCGCACTGCCGGATGTGCGTCAGCGGCTGCAGACTGCACACACTTGCGTGTCTGTGTGTGTGTGTGTGTGTGTGTGTGCGTTGGTTGTGCGGATGTTGTCAAATGTCAATGACCTCCCCCCCTCCACTACACACACACACACACACACACACACACACACACACACACAGCAGGCCGGCCGCTCAGACCGCCGCCGTGTTTTCTCGCTCGCCCGCTGATTTAGTGATTTGAGGTTTTGCGCCACATTTACACGCACACACCTCCTGTTCAGGTTGTGTTGTTCTTGTCGTCCACGGTGTTGTTGTCGTCGGCGGCGGTGTGTGTAGCAGCAGCAGCAGCAGCAGCAGCAGCAGCAGCAGCAGGTGTTTTCCCTCCAAAACCTCCGGTTTTTCTCTCTCTCATCAAAAAATCTGGAAGAACAAGCAGCTACACACACACACACAGACACACACACACACACACACAGACACACAAACACACACACTGACCTCCACTCCTACTCAACAACTCCTGTATGTTCAAATAAAGGAAGCAGGAAAAAAAGCAGGAGATGAAGGAGCGAGAGAGAGAAGTGTATGTTCTGTTGCCATGGCGACTGCAGATGGAGGCCTTGACACGCACACACACACACACACACTCTGGACATGCACACACATGTAGATGCACAACGGTGTGTGTGTGTGTGTGTGTGTGTGTGTGGTGTGTGTGTGTGTGTGTGTGTGTACTGACAGACTGTCAGGGTGAATGGCCTTTGGATGAGCATCTCCACGCACACACACACACACACACACACACACACACACACACACACTCGCAGCCCAACAGGTGAGATAACAGTGTGCTGGTGATTTGAATGGTATTATGGGATGCGAGCGTCGCCACGACGACCGTTTGGTTCCTTTTTCCTGCAGCAGCTCCGCAGCAAAGTCCTCAGACTGTCATTGTCAGTGCATTCAAATCACATGGAAACTAGTGTGTGCGCTTGTGTGCGCGTGTGTGTGTGTGTGTGTATATGTGTGTGAGAGAGAGAGCGAGAGACAGAGAGAGAGAGAGAGAGAGAGAGAGAGACCATAAGGAGCTTTTGGGTTTTTGCTTCTGCATCGTTCCTCATGCAAATGTCGGCTTTGGTGCTTCTGCAGCCGTGCACACTTCCTGTACATGGTCTGTGTGTGTGTGTGTGTGTGTGTGTGTGTGTGTGTGTGTGTGTGTGTGAGAGAGAGAGAGAGAGGTAGAGTGAGAGAAAGAGGGAGGGTGGGAGAGAGAGAGAGAGAGATGATGTGTGATTATTTGCTGTTTTCAATGTAAATCCACTCCCGCAGCTGCAGCCGTACAGTTCTCTTCATGCTAACAGGTTACATTAATGCTACATGCTAACAACATCAGCGGCGGGCCGCTAACAGCGGTCACCCCCCGATGGTTATCAGGCGGCTAACGTTAGCGTCGACGTAGTCGGAGAGGGGCTTCGCAAAGCGGCCCGATAGACACCCAGGAGGACGCTGAGCCGACGTAGCAACTGGCTACGCACGCCGGAGGCTCGCGGCGAAACAGCAGGGGGCGCTGTGGAGCGGCGGAGCCCTCCGGGAGAGCAGGGGGAGAAAAACAGCCGAGAGGAACCGGCACGATGTTCTGGAGCGGGTGAGTCTGTTTGCATAGAGAGAGAGGGAGAGGGAGGGAGAGAGAGGGAGAGGGAGCGGGAGAGGGAGAGGGATCGAAGCAGCTGATTGGTTGGCAGCACGATGGAGTGTTAGCACCCCCCCCCCCGAGTGGTGGTACTGTTTAACAGCCAACCGGGCACCAGGAGGCGGGAACGAACTGAACCATCGGTTCAGCAACTATAGCCAGCTAGTAGTGAGGAGTTGCTGGTCAGTCGCTGCGTTCCCAGGACTGCTTTGTTTTTGTTTGTTTTTTCGCAAAATAAAAGCGTTTTTTTTTTTTTCTAAAATTCTCGTACAATTGCGATTCCGTTGAATGGCGTGAAGCCGTGATTCTGGCCGGGTGTTGTTCAGAGAGGCCTCGCTGTGAGGAGGACGGAGGTAGAAATCAGTTGCATTGTGGAGCAGCGATCTCAGCTGCCGCTGCCGCTGCCGCTGCTGCTGCCGGAAGGCAGAGGAATCCACAGAGCAACTGACCCGGGATCAGTTTCCCGAGCTGTGTGATGCCACTGGAGGTGCAGTGAAATGCCTCCACTGTTGTCACTGGTCAGTCAGCTGGTCACGTGACCCCCAGTGCCTCACGTCCGCTTGACGATGAAAAAGAAAAAAAGCTCTTTGGTGATGTCCCTGGAAAAACCACCTCGTGAGAGCATCGAAACCTTGGAGCCACGCCGGAGAGGTTTTTCCCCAAGTGGAGCCGCTTCCATCAGCAGGTTTTTAATCGCGATATTCCGGTTTCGCACGATTCTCGGGGGGGGGGGGGGGCGGGAGCGCTGCTAGCGAGCTGCAAACCGCCTGCCAGGGACGAGGACGCAGTGTCGCAGGAAGGATGGACGGATGAACGGACGGAGGTTGAAAAGACGGGGGCGGGGCCCATGAACTCGAGGCCGCCTCTTTGCCCGCCGCACCTCCTCCTCCTCCGTCCTCCATCCCTCCGTCGCCTCCTCCGCCTGCCAGGAGAGAACAGGTGGCTGGAGAGAGGGAGGGAGGAAAGGAGGGGGTGGGGGGGTGGGAGAGAACGAGTGGAGGCCATGAGAGAGAAGAGGTGGAGGGGGGGTGGGGGGGGAGGATGGTGGTGAAGGAGGCGGAGGTGGAGGAAGAGGAGGTGTGCGAGTGAAGGCGGTGATTTTCTCTGCTGAGAGGAAAAGAGCAGCAGGTGCTTCAGTCTGAAGCAGCCACACACACACACACACACACACACACACACACTCTCACACACACACACACACTCACACACACACTTGCACTCAGTGGCCGAGATATTTCTGTGCCCACGCCAGGCATGACATCACTTCCTGTTCCCGCAACACACTCAAGATGTTGTGTGTGTGTGTGTGTGTGTGTGTGTGTGTGTGTGTGTTTCCACTGCCTGTTCTCCAGAAGCTACTTCCCTCTGAGATGAAACCCTCCGGCCAATCACAGCGCTCCCCCACGGCCCCTCCCCCTCCCCTAATCTTAATCTCATGCTGAACTTTCACTTTGGCACATTCCTCAGACTTCCTGCGGGATTAGCCGCCGCCGCCGCCGCTAGCGGATGCTAACTCCCCGCGCCTGGCATTAAGCGCGGGCTCACTCACTCTCAGGGTATTAGGGCTTAGCGGGCTAGCGTAGCGTGGCTAGCACCTGGCCCCGCCCCCGTCCCGTCCCGTCTCCACGCCATGACGGGAGATTAGCGCGCGTGCTAACGGGCCCGCTAGCCCACTAAGCCTTAGCGCTCCGCGGAGTCAATCTGCGGCTGCCTCTCCGCTCGGGAGTCTGGGCTGTCAGGATTGGACCAATGAGAGGAGAGCTGGCGGTCTCAGCTGACAGCAGCTTTAAAGGAGCAGTTCACCGCTCGAGACCTTTGGCCGTCGGAGAGGAGAAACGACTGACAGCAGCGGAGCGGAGGAGCAGCTGTGGAGGTGTCGCCTCCACAGCTGCTCCTCCTGCTCCTCCTCTTCCTCCTCCTTTTCTCCATCCCTCGGTTTCTTTGTGTTGCCCCTGCAAAGATGGCTTCATTAGCCACAGACCTCAGCATGAAAACACACACACACACACACACACACACACACACAGGGCCGTGCAGGGGACGCAGTCTGTTGCATAAGAGCCGCTTATATAATTTGATACATATTTGATGCTGAATGGCACAACGTCAACACAAAAAGCTACAAGCTGAGTGTGTGTGTGTGTGTGTGTGTGTGTGTGCATCAAGACTTCTTTGTGCTCCTCCCCTTTCCGATCAATACGTTCATCAACACTCCTGTTGAATCCGACTGCTGATAGCAGCAAACATTGCAAAGATTGTTTTGTTGTTGTTGTTGTTGTTGTTGTTGTGTCGGCTTCCGTGTTGCCTTGCAGTCACGTGATCAGATGTACAGTATATTTATAAACACGCCCCCTTCCAGGTGTTGAGCTCCTTCCTGTTGTTTGATTTTCAGGAATCATATTTCAGGCGGGGGAAGAAAAAACAAAACGTGTTGGACAACAAAAAGTTGCCCAGAGAACCTGACGAACTTGATCCAGTGACCTTCTTGACTCAGCAGGGAATTTAACAAGGTGTGTGTGTGTGTGTGTGTGTGTGAGAGAGAGAGAGAGAGAGAGACAGGCACACACACTTCTGGCCTCACCCACTCACTGCCAGATAACAAGATTACGTAACCGTTAAACTCTTCCCCACTTTGTTCTTATCGATTAGTCCACTGCCTGTGTGACGCACAACACACACACACACACACACACACACACACACACACGCCGGCGCCCTGGTGCCGGTCCATCAGCTGCTGGCAGATCAATCAGGCCGTAATGAGATAAACGAGCTGACTAATTAGCTAATAGGCTGCTGGCTGGCTGACTGACTGGACCCAGAGACAGACCAGGTCCAGGGTCCAGGGTCCAGGTGGACTGGAGCTGCTGCACCTGCATGGATCAAATAGATCCAAGAGAGAGAATTTATTTATTTTTTTTTTTTTTCTTTAAATGGATAAAGACATTCATAGGAAATAGCATTAGCAGGCTAACGTAGCGCTGACGCTAGCTGCGTTTCCATGACCCCTGGAATTGCACTAAGCCTGAACATGGCCATAAAACCTGGTGATGGAAACGCAGCTGTTAGCTTAGCTGTTAGCTTAGCTTGACTTGATTTGGCAGTTGTGGTTTGGTCGGCTCACCGGGTGCGTCGCGCCCGTCGGCTGTGGCCGACCTCCACCGACGGGATCCTCTACCCTCCGCTAGGGAAGGAACCTGATTGGTCGACGGAGGGAATATCTGCCTCCAGACAGACAGACAGACAGACAGACAGACAGACAGAGCGTCAGGTTCAGGTGGAGGTTCCCCCCCGTCAGCTGTGACTGACAGCTGACCTCCTGACCTCTGACACACAGAGCTGTGTGTGTGTGTGTGTGTGTGTGTGTGTGTGTGTGTGTGTGTTAGACACTGGATCCCTGCATGGACCAAAGTGGCTCAGTGTGGAAAAAGGACACATAGCTGGAGCGCCCGCAGGGACAGACCCCGAATAGTAATAGCAGGATGGCGGTGAGGGGGCGGGGCCAGGGCCAGGGGGAGGAGTCAGCGGCAGGGTCCGGGCCAGCCAGAGAGCTGAACGTACAGACAGACAGACCAACGGACCAACAGGTGGAGGAGCGGACAGACTTTTGGGTCTCAGGTGGTCTTCTTCTGAGGAACCGACTCACAGAACCAGGAAGTAGCCTCACCACGGGCTATCAGAACCAGACCAGGAAGTAGCCTTGCCCCGGGTAGCCTTGACTCACTGTGGGGGGGGCCACAGTGAGTCTGATGGTGACTGCTGGAGAGTTTTTCTCGCCACGCCACCTTTAAGGAGCGCCTTGTTGGAGGCGGGACTAACCCGTCCCTGAGGGGGCGGGGCTAACCCATCTGTGACTTTTGGCTGTAGCGTTACAAGGCAAAGATAGAAAAATAGACTGAGGTGGTTTTCACCACAGGAATGAGGACAGCTGGCCTGTGTGTGTGTGTGTGTGTGTGTGTGTGTGTGTGTGTGTGTGTGTGTTTTGGCCCGGCAGGGTTACATAACAACGGCCGGGTCCCCCCTGTGGCTAAGAGGCTAAAGTGCCCCCCCACCACACACACACACACACACACACACACACACACAGCCTCCAGCCTCCACAGCATCAACAGAGTGAAGCAGCTGATTATTGATCAGCTTCAGCAGTATTAGCCATTGATAAACTGAACCAATTGTGCCTCTTAGCTTCACTCTGAAATGTGTGTGTGTGTGTGTGTGTGTGTGTGTGTGTGTGTGTGTGTGTGTGTGTGTGTGTGTGGCAGCCAACATGTCTCCCATGATGCTTTGCTGCAGGAAAAAGCAGCCCTCACATTTCCTCTCTGCTCTACTTCCAAAGCTGCTGGCTGCTGTTGTCTACACAGGTGTGTGTGTGTGTGTGTTTGTGTGTGTGTGTGTGTGTTATGAACATGAGCCCCCAATGTGGGCGGAGCTTAACTCCACCAGCCAATCAGCAGCAGCCTCCAGTTCTGCCGCTGCTCCTCCTGCTTCCAACCTGACAGCGACTTCCTGCTGCTGTCACACCTCAAGTCTGGCTGGAGCTCCTCCTGCTCCTCCTCCTCCTCCCCTTCCTCCTCCTCCTCCTGCTCCTGTTCTTCCTCCTCCTCCTCATTCTTCTTTTCTTCTTCCTCCTCCTCTTCTTTATCCTTCTCCTGCTCCTTTTGCTCCTCCTCCACCTCCTCCTCCTGCTCCTCCTCCTCCTCCTCCTCCTCCTGCTCCTCCTGATTGCTCCTCCTGGGTCCAGACCTGATGCTGGATGTTTTCTCGTCTCTCAGTCCTGCAGTGAAGTGATGGACTCAGACTGACGAGACGCCTGCAGCCATATTGAACAATCAAATATTAATGTGTTAAAGATGGAATACAGTGAATTAATATTCCTCATTAGCCAGGAGCAGGGGTGGGGGGGGGGGGGTTGGGGGGTGAGGGGGGGGGGAGAATGAGGGGGGGGAGCAGTCGTTCTTCTCCTTCTGTCTTCACGTTTCAAACGGGAGTTTGTTTCAATTTTTCACTTCCAAAGACACCTGTGATAGGCTCCGCCCCCTCACAGCCCTGAGGGCGGGAGAAGCATTGATTGATTGATTGATTGATTGATTTGGATCACATGACCTGAACTGGACCTACTGCAAGAAACAATGAGTGAAAGTTTCCTCCTCCTCCTCCTCTCTTTGTCCCCGCCCCCTCCACCTCCTCCTCCTCCTCCCCCTCCTCCTCCTCCTACAGTAGGAGTCATCCTAAATGAAAACAGGCTCTCTGGTCTATTTCCAGGTTGATCCAGAGATGATTTATGATTTATGTAAGCGAGGAAACATTCTCAGCTCAACGCTGGTTTCATAAGCAGCAGCAGCAGCAGCGTCCTCTCAGTGTGTGTGTGTGTGTGTGTGTGTGTGTGTGTGTGTGTGTGTGTGTGTGTGTGTGTGTGTGTGTGTGTGAGTGTGAATGACTCTCTGCGATAGCTCAACAATAAAGTGCTGAATTATACATGTCCAGCTGAAGCTCAGCGGAGAGCCCTGTGTGTGTGTGTGTGTGTGTGTGTGTGTGTGTGTGTGTGTGTGTGTGTGTGTGTGTGTGTGTGTTAATGGATCTCTGAGAACTTTGTACGGCTCCTTTATTTTCCTCTTTGCGTTGTGTTGAAATACGGAGTGAAGTTGTTGCTGCACGCATTCACACACCGGTGTGTTTACGTGTGTGTGTGTGTGTGTGTGTGTGTGTGTGTGTGTGTGTGTGTGTTTGTTTGGGTTAAAGTCTCCCTCCTCCTGTGTGTGTGTGTGTGTGTGTGTGTGTGTGTGAATGTGTGTCGCTGCTAAAGTGCCTCCTGTGTCGGTGTGGCTCCGCCCCCCCAGCCGCGGCCCCACCGTCTATTTCTGGCTCTGCGTCACTGGGCTTCACTCCTGTGGCAAGAGGAGTGTTTCTCTAGGGCTCCCACACACACACACACACACACACACACACACACACACACACACACACACAGCCGGCCAAACGAGTGAACACAGTCAGATGTAAACACACACAGAGGTAGTTGGACAGATGGACTGGACATCATAGAAGTGAAGGACAGCGAGAGAGAGAGTGTGTGTGTGTGTGTGTGTGTGTGTGTGTGTGTGTGTGTGTGTGTGTGTGTGTGTGTGTGTGTGTGTGTGTGCATGCTTGTGACAGCAACAGAGAGTAACACAAAGTGTGTGTGTGTGTAGTTCTGTTGTGCCTGTCTGTGTATTTCTGTTTTTGTTGGGGTCTTATTGGTTGTTGTTGTTGTGTTGCAACAAAACAACAACTGTGTCTGTGTGTGTGTGTGTGTGTGTGTGTGTGTGTATGTGTGACATAAGGTCCTTTATCAGAAATTCTACTCTCTCTCTCCCAGGGTGCTGTTCTTCATGGACACACACACACACACACACACACACACACACACAGTCTCACACAGTCTCACACAGTGGTGTCAGTTCCTCCTATTAACTGCAATGTGTCTCACACACACACACACACACACACACACACACACACACACACACACACACATCATGCTTTTATTTTATTTCTGTATCCCAACTATGAGCCCTGCAAGAGGGATGACCTTTGACCCAGTGCTTTTATTTTGAAATGCCCTGTCTACTTACTTCCGAGACAGTCAGACAGTCAGAAGGACAGACAGGCAGACAGGCAGATAGACAGGCAGACAGGCAGACAGACAGGCAGACAGACAGACAGACAGTTTCCTCTCTGAAGGCAGTGAGTGTCGCTAGGCCAAGTGTGTTAACCTGTTTTTCCATTCACAAATTCTCAGACAGTGAAGTGAGCAGCTTCTGCCCAAGTGTGTGTGTGTGTGTGTGTGTGTGTGTGTGTGTGTGTGTGTGTGTGTGTGTGTGTGTGTGTGTGTGTGTGTGTGTGTGTGTGTGTGTGTGAAGGCCACAGCTGATCTCTTCATTTCAGCGGCGCTCTCAGACGGGATCTTTCTTCTCTTTGGGAATGTGGTGAGGAGAATTTTCCGAGATGTTTCCTGAAAAAGAATCCAGACGGGATTTTTTTTTTCTTCGTCGTCGTCGTCATCGTCTTCGTCGTCGTCGTCGTCGTTGTCGTTGTCGTTGGCTCCGCCCCCTCCAATCACGCGCTGCCACCTCCGTCCTCCTGCCACCGTGATGCTTTTTCCAGGAAGTAGGTGCAAAGTAGGGAGCTAGCGTGCTAGCGTGTTAGCACTCAGCTGAACGGCTGCTCATTGGTTGGGAGGAGCTGTTGCACTTCCTGTTTGTTGTCACACTTGCTTGACTGCCAAGTGTTGTCATGCAGTGTGTGTGTGTGTGTGTGTGTGTGTGTGTGTGTGTGTGTGTGTTCCTGCTAGGTCAGAATCCATGTTTGCAAAAACAGGACAGGTGGCTGTATCACCTTGACGTCCAGTTTTTGCAACACACACCCACACACACACACACACACACACACACACACACACACACTTCCTGCAGGTATCAACCCTTCATACCGTCTGTGCTGCATAAGCTGCCAGGACCATAGACACACTCACACACACACACACACACACACATGCGGTCGCAGCAGGTCGTGGCAGCCTATCAGAGCTGGCGGTGATGGAGGGATGGAGGAGGAGGAGGGAGGGCGGTAGAAGATGGATGGATGGAGAGGAAAGAGGAGGAGGAGGAGTGATGAAGGGAGGATGATGGATGGAGAGAGAGAAGGATGAGGAGGTGGAGGAGGCTCCGCCCCCTTTTCTCTTCACCTGCCATCTTTCCTCCTCCTCCAGCAGCTCTACTCCTCTGCTTCTCTCTCCTTCCTCTGGGCTCCCCCTGCAGGCCGCAGCGCAAACTGCACCCGACTGTGAACCTTGGGGCCAAAACTGCGGAGGTTCCAGCGTTCTCCTCCTCCTCCTCCTCCTCCTCCTCCTCCTCCTCCACCTCCTCGTTCCTCCTGCCGTCCGCTACATCGCTGCAACAGTGTTGCAACGATGTTTCCAAAAAACATTCAAGTCAAAGAAGAGGAGCAGGAGCAGCAGCAGCGCCAGAGGTTCTGCTCCTCCACGTTTCCCCCTCCCCACTAGCTCCCTCGCTGAGGTGTTAAAGTGTGCGTGTGCGTGTGCGTGTGCGTGTGCGTGTGTGTGTGTGTGTATGTGTGTGTGTGTGTGTGTGTGTGTAGAGGTTGGAATGTGCAGCCTCGTAAGTCACCTCAGATTTTTCCACTCCCGCTGGGACCAGTCCCATTATCAGTTTTATATGAAAACTTGGAAATTCCTCTGTGGTCCGTGTGTGTGTGTGTGTGTGTGTGTGTGTGTGTGTGTGTGTGCGCGTGTGCGTGTGCGTGTGTGTGTGGCCTTTTCCCGACATCCTCCGCTGCCCACTGCAGGTTTTCCTCCGTCCAGTTGATTGGGATCAGACCAGGTGTTGCCTGGTCAGACTGGCTGAACGCTGTAGTTTGATGCACTGTAGTTGAATTGTCTGATTGTTGTTGTTGGTGCGAATAAAGCCGAGTGCTGAATTTCCTCCTGCCGAGCGGCCGCTGCTGATTGGCTGGCTGGAAGGTCAGGGATCAGGCAGGGGTCAGGGGTCAAGGTTCGGTGACGAGAAGAACCTCCAGCTCATCTCTGCTTCCTTCCGTGAAGGACGGAGCAGCAACAGGGAGGAAGGAGAGGGAGAAAAGAGAGGAGTGGTGCGTCATCTCCACCTCCGTCAGCCGGTTTTCCACTTTGGGGGAGAAAAAAAAGAGAAAAAAAAGAGAAAAAAAAGAGAGGCATTTATTGGTCGCGGCCGCTCCATTTCCATTTTTTCCGTTTTAAAACTCACGTGGATGAAAAGCTGATTTTCTTTTTTTTTTCCTTCCTTTTTCCTCCGACTTCCCTCCCGGCCGGTTTTGGCTCATTCCTCCTGCAGCAGCCAGGGGGTGGCGCTCCCAACGCTGCTCACCAGTAGCAGTTTTTTCTTTCCCAGACGTTCCCGACTCGTGACGTTGACTTTTATGTCCTCCTCATTCTTTCCACCCGACTGACGCCGACACCGTAGCTGCGTTTCCGTGCCGGTAAAAGCGACGTTTCTGAAAATTTCGACAAACTACCGTTGCGATTTGCAGGTGTTTTTCCGCCGAACGGTGTGAAGCGCGTCGGCCGCAATTCCCGTCAAACCTCGTCCAGTAGGAAGCGGAAGTGGAGGAGGAGGAGGAGGAGGAGCTTATTGACCACGCCACCACTCCCACCACTAGGGGGAGACACTGGAAAACAGGGATTCCGCTGGTACGTCGTGAAACCTCCTCCTCCTCCATCCTCGGCTCCAACGCCACCTTGCTGACTGCGAGTTTGCAGAGTTTCTCCTCCAGCTGCACCGAGGCGCAGCAAACAGCCAGAAGGCAACAAAGCGACGAGAGGAAAAAGAAATCCGCAGAGGAAGGAAAAGAAACGGCGGAATAATTGATGGTTTCTTCCCCTTTAAAGTCTTGCGTCAGCCTCATTAGCCCGCCGCTAGCGGCTGCCTTCCCCTCATTGGCTGAATGACGGAGGCGGGATCGACAGACGCGTTGTGTTGTGTCTAGGACAGTCTGCTGGGGTCAAAGGTCAGCGGGGGCAGGGGCGAAAGGGGAGGGGCTTCGTCTTGTTTGTGTTTGTGTGGCTGCAGCCTGTTGACAACTAGTCACAACTGGCATCACAAACACACACACACACACACACACACACACACACACACACCTGTCAGCCTTACCTTCAGCGTGTGTGTGTGTGTGTGTGTGTGTGTGTGTGTGTGCGTTCCTCAGACATAAAGCAGAAACTCTGTCGTAGTTTTTTTTTTTCTTCCTTTTGGCTGACTGCAGCCAAGGAAGAACATGGAAACCCCCCCCCACCCCACCCCCCACCCCTTCCTCCTGCCCCCCCGCCCCCACCTCCGCTGGCAACCACTTCCTACGGCACATCCTGTTTACTTCCTGTTTCACACACACTCAGTCAGCCGTGGCACTGCTGGGTTCCCACGGGGCTCCAGGAGGCTCCCGCTGAGGGCTGGACTGGACTGAGCATGTGCAGAGCGGCAGGTGAGACCTCGGAGGCTCTGTGGGCGTGGCCACGTCTTCCACCAATCGAGGGGGGGGGGATGACGCCGACAGGTCCAGAGTGACCATCGTTCAGCGTTGTTGTTGTTGTGGTTGTTGTTGTTGTTGCTCGTTGTGTGTTTGTGCAGTGATTTAGGACAAACACACACACACACACACACACACAGACACACTCACTCTCTTCCTGGTCTGACACTGAGGTCAGGCTCCACCTGGTAGCCTCAGGTTGCTGGTCAGGGGTCAGAGGTCAGGGGTCAGGGTCTACCTCCAGTTCGGCTCGCTCGGCGTTGACCCACTTTCTGCAGCAGCGTCACTGGAATTCCTGCTTGGTGGAGCGTTGGAGGGGGAGGGGGGAGAGGGAGGCGGGGGAAGGAGGGGGAGGGAGGGGAGGGGGAGGGGCGGACAGGTGGCGAGCAGCTGCGAGCGGCGCCGACTTCAAAACCAGCTGAGAGGGTTCTGGGGAAAAAAACCAGGCGGAGTCAAAGAGACTGGACAGGAAGTAGCAGACACACACACACACACACACACACTCACGGTGGAGTT
>NW_027466252.1:127500-175000 GCF_046127955.1 Nelusetta ayraudi
AAAAAAAAATCCAGGTTGCACGATTGACTTCCTGTATGTGCGCGTGTGTGTGTGTGTGTGTGTGTGTGTGTGTGCACATTCTCTCCCAGACGTAATTTTCTAGCCTCCCCCCTTGGCGCTAATAGTGGCGAACAGCTGATTGGTGGCGCTGAGCTCTTTTTCAGTTCTGCTGGATCTCAATATTTTTCTCCTTGCAAGCCGGTTTTATTTTGGCCGGTGAAGGGCGTTTTCCATCCTCCCGGGCCAGACCCCACGCAGGGAACTCTGGGAAATGTAGTCCGGAGCAGCTCAGGTGTGTGAACCTGGTCCGGCCTCCTGGTCCTGGACTCACTCTGAGCAGAGAGCTGCTTTTTTTTTTGACTGGTGAAACTTCCTGCTGCTGCTGCGGCTGCGGCTGCTGCTGCCTTGCTCAGAGGCACCCTGGCGAGGCAGCAGCAGCAGCACTCATCGTTCTTCAGTCTGCAGGACGTTTCAAGTAACAACACAACGTTGTGTAAAGCCTGATGTAAGAACGCAGGTATTGTCGTTTAACTGCTGAGCTGCTTTTTTATGTTGTGTTTTTGTGTGTGTGTGTGTGTGTGTGTGTGTGCTGGCCGCTGGGTTTTATTTGGACTTTGGATTTGGCAGCCAGAGGCTCTTCAGGCCTTTTAAATTTAACTCTGCCGTCGCTCGGTTCCTGCGGTTCAACACAAACGTTGTGTTTGTTTTCACACTGGAACACACAAAAATGGCTTTTTTTTTCACATTTTCTTCTTCTCCCCCGGTGTAACAATCCGATCCGAACCGCAGCGTCGCCGTGATTTTCTTTTTCACAACCTCTGCGATGGTGAAAAACACTGCAGCTGGGTGTTTTTCTGCTCTTTTTTTTTATCCTCCTGCTGCTCAGGTTTATTTTGACGCTGCTGATATTGTTGATTTTGTGTGTGTCGCTGATGATGATGATGATGATGATGATGATGATGATGATGGCCTTCATCACTGCTGCTCTCTTATTGCTGCCAGGCAGTTGGACTGACCTGCTTTAAAAGCCTCAAAAAACTTCCTCCAGTTTGGTTTTCTTTCTTCGGGCTGCTTCCCTCACCGACTCCTGGTTGGCTGCCTCCACTGTCACGCTGCCCCCTTGTGGTGGAACTATGACATCGGCAGCGGCATATTGGCTGAAGACTGCAGTAGACAAAGCGAGAGACTAAAAAAAAAAAACCTGCTGTGTGGAGGCAGATTGTGGCCAGTAAATATGATGGACCACTTCCCAGCGCGTGCACGCACACACACACACACACACACACACACACACACACACACACACACACACACACACACACTACCCTCTTTTACCTGGAGGGAGATCGAAGGGGCTGGAACAATTATCTGGAATCTCTCTCTCGCTCTCTCTGTGCATGTGTGTGTGTGTGTGTGTGTGTGTGTGTGTGTGTGTGTGTGTGTCCAGTCGGGGGCCAAACCGGGCCGAGCCAGAACCCGCTGCCAGCTCTACAAAGTGGTTAATCACTGGATGGAAACCATCAGTAACATGTTTAAATAATTCACACGGCGTCTGACCACCCCAGAGTGTGTGTGTGTGTGTGTGTGTGTGTGTGTGTGTGTGTGTGTGTGTGTGTGTGTGTGTGTGTCGGCTGTCTCCCTTGTCTCCACCGGCGTCTGACAGCGACGCCGAACATTGCGACGGACCTTGAAGGCACCGACCGACCGACCGACTGATCAGCCGGTGTATTGATCGGTGATCAGCTGATCAATGCACCAGCTGATCACCGACGGCGGCCCTCGGCAGGCTGAACGGCGGTCGGTGTTGAGGGAGCAGCAGGCGCCTCAGACCGTCTTCCTTCCTCCGCTGCTCATGCGGAGATGATGGAGACTCGGAGCGCCGTTTGGTACTATTTCCATCCCATAATAACCTGCCGGTGTTCTGACCCAGCGAGCAGTCGCCCGTCTCGCCGTGCCCTCAGCCCGCCTACACACACACACACACACGCACACACACACAGGCGGCAGAAGCTGGGTCTCTCCTACGCACAGGAAGTGTTGCAGGTTGTGCTGCTCTTTATGTAAGTCATTCACTGAGCTTCTCCGGCTCCCCCTGTAGGCCGTCGGCTGAACACGGATTATTACAGCTGTGTGTCAGGAGGTCAGATAGCTGCCAGGGTGTGTGTGTGTGTGTGCGCGTGTGCGTGTGCGTGTGCGTGTGTGTTGCAATCAGATTGCATGATAAAATACTGGAGCTTCAGCAGCGTCTGTCAGGTGTTGTGTGGTTAAGAAACGTTACACAACCCACAGAACACACACAGACACACACACACACACGCTGTGTGCTGCGCTGTACGCGTTAACACGACTGGCTGCTTTTTTTTCTTCTTCTTTTTTTTTTTTTCTTCCTGTTTGTTTGTGGAACGAGTTGACGCGGAGTCAAAGGAGGGAAGGAAGGAAGGAAGGTCGGAGAGAAGGGAGGGGGGAAGGAAAGGAGGAGGGAGGGAGGGAGGAAGGAAAGGAGGAGAGGAAAGAAGGAGAAGGTGCTGCTGCTCACTGCTTCTCTTCCACTTCGGCCTTTTTTTTTGGACGCCTACACACATTATGACACCGCCGACGTCACTTCCACAGCCTATTTATAAGCCTTTGTGTGTTTTTAGGAACAGCGTGGGTTTGCTTTGCATCAGTGAGTCACTGAGTGCAGGGTGCGGGTGGGGGTGGGGGGGTGTGGGGGGGGGAGGGAGGAGGAGGAGAGGAGGGATGAAGGGCTGCAAAGAGGCAAAAAAAAAAAAAAAAGAAGCACAGATGGATTCTGCTGTGAAGCAACTTCCTTCCTGAGCAATCAGTGACCTTCACGTCAGCACATCTCCACTGAGCACAACGTGTGTCTAACAAAGATGTGTGGCTGCTTGAAAATGTCCGTTACACAAATGGCATCATGTGAGTTACACAAGTGAGAAGTGAAGGTACCAACGCCTGGGTTTGTTGTTCTGCTGCAGGTCCGCTGCGGAGGCAGCCGGAGGAGATCTGAGGCTTCCAGGTCGGATCAGGAACCAGAGGGGCGAGGAGGCGCTCCTCCAAGAGGGTGCGTGGTCTTCCGGGATCCGGGCGACGGACTCCCAACGCGTTCCCCGCATCGACGTTTCAGCCGGTTGTTGTTTTTCCTCAGCGGGAAACTTCGAGAACCTTCTGCCGTGAGATTAAACCTGGACACGTAATCGAGACCGGCAGCAGCGAGTTTATCCACACGGCTCCCAGTGGGAGACCTCCCTATGACATCCACTGGAGACCCTGAACTGACTCTTGGCCACGAGTCCCTCTTGGATGGGTCCTTCCCCTTTTCTGTCAACTGCTCAGCAGCCCACAAAGGTTCAGCCATCATGCCAAGTAGTTCCGAGACCTTGTAACCCTCCATAAACGACCACCCCGCCTCCCACCTCGAACCCGCCGAGGAGTTCCTCAAGCATGGAGGCTCGTGAATCAGCTGCGCCTGGGCAGAGATGCTCGGCCGGTAAGGAGAAGGTGCCGCTGCAGAGGAAGTGGGCGTCCGAGCCCTCGGCTGCCGCCAGGAGAAACACTTTTGCCGACCCGGAGGGGAAACATCGTGAGAGTTTGCCCGGCGGTGCCACCGGGGGCGCTGCGCCACAACAGAAGTACGTGTTTACAGAGAATTCAGGAACGCTGCTATCGGGACCTTCTGCAGGGGGCGCCATGGGAGGGCCGCCGTCTCAAGACCCCCAAGGAGCCTTTGTGCAGGGATTCCCCAGGGGGTTCCCCTACCAGCTGGGACAGCCGTACCCTCAGCACCCCCAGACAGAGCACTTTGCCTCAGGAGCCAAACCTCAGCCAGGTCTGGAGCCCCACGCCTGGCCCTTTGCCGGCCAGCTGCCCTCCGACGACTTGTACCCCTTGGGACACACACACCACCCGCACGGCACCGGTGCAGTAAGGTTCCAGCGGCAGAAGTCCCCCAGTTTACCCAGTTCCTTTGGATATTCTCAGTCAGGCGCCGAGCCTGGAGAAGAGGGCTATTGCAAAAAGGACCAGAAGCCAAAAAAGCCTGGGAAGTACAAGTGCAACTTCTGCGGCCGGGCTTGTGCCAAGCCCAGCGTCCTGAAGAAGCACATTCGCTCGCACACGGGCGAGAGGCCGTACCCGTGTGAGCCCTGCGGATTCTCCTTCAAAACCAAAAGTAACCTTTACAAGCACAGGAAGTCCCACGCACACGCCATCAAGGCCCGACTCGCGCCATTCCCGGAGCTGGCCCTGGCCCACAGCAGGGAGATGGACCGGGCGTCCCCGGGGGGCGAGGCCGAGGTCCACTCGGACGGAGACCAGAGCACCGACACCGACGAGGAAGGCGTGGAAGGGCCCAACATGTTGACAGACAAGGACAGCCCCATCCCACAGATTTCCTTTGAGGCCGACAAGAGTGCAGGTACTTTTACAACTGGCCGAATGCCTCAGAAAGTCATTCAGCATCGCTGAATTTATTAAAAAAAAAAAATAAATGAATTGTGTGTTTTCTTAAAAATGAATGACCTCGCTGAAATTCATTTAGTTTTTGAAACCAAATCTTATAAGATGAAAATTTGTCATGGGTGCAAATGTCTGCCTTGAACTTGAATTCATTCCTTCTGTGGTAGGTCTAACACCCGACTCACTGCGTTTACCCTGCAGGTGGTGTGGAACCAGCATATGCAGACTCAGCTGAAGATTTGCCCGTCGGGTCCATGAAAGTGCCTATCCTGATTGTCCCCAAGCCAGGAGGAGTGCCCTCTGCAGGCATGGAGTTCAAGGGCTCACACCACATGCTGGCCTCGCAGGCCGGTGGGCGCGCACACTCGCTGGACGACTGTCCGACAATCAAAGAACGTCTGGCCCTGAGACTCAACGAGAAGAAAGGCCAGGACTGTGAGTCAGTCCAATCCCAGTCCCTCAACCTCCTGAGTCCTCACAGCAAGGGCAGCACCGACTCTGGATACTTCTCCCGCTCTGAGAGCGCAGAGCAGCAGATCAGCCCCCCGAATACCAACGTCAAGTCGTACGAGGAGATCATGTTTGGTCGGACGTGGTACTACGGACCCAACTCCAGATCTAGACAGCCAGCCACGGTGGGCATGGCCGGCACGGACCCCGGCGCCCTGGCTAGCCTAAAGCAATCAGGCGCTGTTCTTGACATGGGAAAGATAGCAGAGGGTCACATAGGCTTCCGCGGAGATGTGGGAATTTCTGGCGATCCCAAACATTATCCGACGGGACCCTGTCAGAGCAGCACGGGACTTCTGGAGCCGCCGTCAGATTCAGGGACCCTCATCAGGAGCAACTCTATGCCGACCTCCTCGCCACCCAATCTGAGCGTCCCACCCGGAATCCGAGGCAGTCACTCTTTTGATGAGATGATGACGTCGGATGACGTGTTCTATCCACCTCGCTGCAGACTCCGACGGCAGACTGCCTTTGAGCATTCCGCCAATGAGGCTCATGTGGGAGAGGCTGAGGGCCACGGACACGTGCCCAAGAATGTAGCTCCTTCCCTCGGCGTGAAGATTGACGAGCGCAACCCAGGAGTTCCAGAGTACGTTGCCTACAGCCCATATGGTACGAAGGTTAGCATGTCAGAAATAGCCACGAGAAAAAGGAGGAAGGAGAATAGCGTTGGAGACGAGGAGGACAGTCCCGGGCACTGCGACAGCAGCTGCAGTGGTTCAGTGGAGATAGTGGGAGACTATGACTTTAAACAAGGTAGTCTTGATGGTTCCAGGGCCACCCCCACCGGGAAGGGCTCTCTCCACAGTGCTCACAGCCAATCAGACAGCTTTGACACTTGTGCTAGCATGTGCTCGGAGGACATTGCGCTGTTTACTGACTCTGAAGGCAGGAAGACGGCAGGAAATGTCATATCAGTCATCCAACACACCAACTCCCTCAGCAGGCCAAGTTCTTTTGAGAAGTCTGAGTCCTTTGAGCAGCTGGGGTATCAGCCTTCAGACAGGGCTCTTTCCAGCCAGTACTCCGAGCAATCAGACACAGAGATCTACGAAGATGCCCTGAGCCCCGAATCCATCCTTCTGAGGACGGAGAGCATGGACCCGCAGCCGCAGAGTGACAGTGACCTTGGGTCCCTCCCCTCCTCCTCTCCTGCCGCCGCCACCTCGCCAGGACAGCCTTACCACATCCCACACAAACTGGTCCGGCAGCCCAACATCCAAGTCCCAGAAATCAGGGTGACCGAGGAGCCTGACAAGCCCGAGAAAGAGGCGGAAACCCAGACGGCAGTCAAGGAGCCAGAGAAGCAACATCAGCAGCACGTGGAGGAGTTCCAGCTGCCGCAGAGGAGCGACACACTGTCTCAGATGCCCTCGGAGAAGCTGCCGCCCAAGAAGAAGAGGCTGCGGCTGACGGACATGGAGCACTCGTCTGGGGAGTCCAGCTTCGAGTCCACCTGCACCAGCTTGTCTCGCAGCCCCAGCCAGGAGAGCAACCTTTCACACTCCTCGTCCTTTTCTATGTCCTTCGACAGAGACGAAGGGCTGAAATCCGTCTCACCCACCAAACAGGTAAACCGTTTTTTTCATCCCATCCAATGTCATGTAGACTGACTTTATACAGTTTTGTGCAATGTGTACATCGTGGCACCAACTATACGAAGTCCCTTTTCTCTGAAACGTCTTCCTGTTTTCACCACTCAGGATGACTCCACCTCTTGTGGCGGACCGAAGCAATCCGAGTTCCTGACGGTGCCTGGCAGCGCTCACTCCAGTCACCACCAGCAGAGGGAGATGAGACGGTCTTCATCAGAGCAGGCGCCATGCACGCTGCCCACTGAGTTGACTGAGATGAGAAGCAAGTCCTTTGACTATGGAAATTTGCCTTCCTCCAGACAGGGGGAGGTTTACTCTAGTGCCTCTGCAATGAAGGAGCGCCGGCGAGGATACCTTGTCCGACAGGTAAGAGTAGCCCTGCAGTTTGAAGCAGCTGTTACCCTGTCCTAGATGGTAGAACATAATGAAGGTTCTCCAAGGTCTTACCGATACAGAAAATCAGTTGACTTTGTATCCAAATGTGAATGTGTCTAAACATGTATTTGTACATCTTGCAGCCTTCCCTGAGTGTCTATCCAGAGACAGTCGCCCAGGAAGGGGGAGTCGTTGAGATGCTGATCAAACAGGAGAGTTTGGAACACGTTCAATGGCCTGGTCCAGCAGGTTCCTCCCACAGTGCAGATGATCTTACCTGCAGAGGTAAAAGAGTTGGAACCAGCCTGGGTGGTGAGTAATGCAGGACCCTGACTTTGTCTTCAGTTCCTTGACAGTTCCTTGACCCTCACTGGGAAATGCTCTGTGCACAGGTCTAGGAACTCACCAACAGCACCACCAGCATTTCCTTCAGCAGAGCATGAGTGAGGACAGCCTGCAGGACGAACCTCTACATGGCAGGTAACAAAGTCTTTCTTCGGTTCCCGTAAATAGCCTCCCAGTTACAAAGATATCATCAGCATGATGACAACCAGAACCGTTCATAAGCACAAACTAATCTCTCCACCACAGGTTCCAGCAGCATCGCCTGCAAGCCCAGGGTTCTTCGTCCGAAGGGGAGTATCCAGGTCACGAGATCCAGTCGTACCCAAGTGGAACGCCTTACCTTTCCTTCCAGCAGGCTGGCCTGCTTTGGAGCCAGGAAGTTCCTCAGACCTCCAGACAGCAATTGACTCTTCAGGCCCAGCAGCAGCTTCAGAAACTCCACATAAGATCACCAAGCAGCCTGCCGGGACTCTCACTCCAGAAGCAACAAGTGCTCCACTCCCATCAGCAACAGATCCACGATGGGAAGCCAGACAATCCGAGCGGTCCAAAGTACCAGCCAGCCTCCTTGTCACCTCGCACCTTCCCCCTGGCGGCCAAGCACTCAACCTCCAGCTCCACTGCTTCTCCTGGGCACCTGCAGCAAATCCAACCTGTCTTTGCCACTCAGAACCTCGGGTCCCAGGCCTCCGCGCCAGGCCTGATAGTCCCAGTACGGATTCAAACACATGTGCCATCGTTTGGCAGCATCATGTACACCAGCGTCAGCCAGCTGGTCGCTGCCCACGACAGTGTGGCGGCGCAGGTTGTTGGTTCGGCCCGGCGAGGCATCGCTGACCGACCAACAGACGGCAACACGTCTCTCCAAGCTCCTATTTTGGGTGCCAGCAAACCACCGGGTATAATCTCTGGTGGGATGGCCGGGACAGGATTCAACCTAGCACACTTCCTGGGACAGACAGACGGTACGACCCTGCGCCATCCCCTTTTCAACAGTCCAGGTTCGCTGCCAGAGCAGCAGCTGAACACAGGGATCCCACTGTCTCTGACATCAGGGACCATCTCCACCACAGACGCCTCAGCGTCTGCCAGCGGAGGCGGCAAACGTATGCTGTCCCCCGCTAGCTCCCTGGAGCGCTTCTTTGAAACCAACCAGCAGAAAAGGGTCAAGGAGGAGAGGATGTACGGCCAAATCCTGAGGGAGATGAGCGCCGTCGAACTTAGTGGAACCGAAGGAGGGACCAAGGAGGAGGAAGGGCAGGGGAGAGGTCAGCGGGGTCGTCTAAAGAGTGACGACTCCTTTGACGACTCTGAGAGAATGGCCTCCTCGCCGCCACCGCTCAGCGACTTCACAGCTGCCCCCAAAATCGCCGTACCTGTCCGCTCGTCCGCCCCACACCTGCCTAATGTCCCCCGGCCAGAAAGCTTCACCCCTCCCCTCCAGATCCAGATCGTCACCGACCGCACGCCAGTGCTGGATGGGCGGAACTCCCCCGAGGAGCTCCACGTAGACCAGGTGGTCCCAGAACCAGCATCCAGCCCCCGGACTGGGGCATTGACCGGCGACGCAGAAGGAACCGATGGCTCAAATCCTCCCACATCCAGCAATGTCCCTGTGAACACGCTGGTCCAGCAGGGTGCCACCCAGAACAGGACCGGACCCCAAGGACCGGGTCAGTCTCTGCTACTGACCAACGTGAGCGACATGCAGCGGTTCCTCACCAGCTTCCCCAGTCTGCGCACCACCAGCAGGGTCAGCTGGTGCTTCCTCAACTACACTAAGCCTAGCAACGGCCCGGTTGGCGCACTCGGCTCCGTCTACGGCTCGTGGTGCGTAAGCTCCCACGACCCAAACCCTCTGGGTCTCAGCACCAAGGCCACGCTGGCTCTGCTGCGCTCCAAGCAGAGGAGGAACCACGGCGACTCTGTTTACACCACTGCCGCCACCTCGCCGCCAAGCTCGGGGAAACTGGTCTCGTCCGTGGCCTGGAAGCTCAGATTTGACCAGGTATGTTGAGGGTGTGTTGAGGGAATGTCGAGGGAATGTCGTGTTGAACAGCCGAAAAGCATTCCAATCAATCAACTTTTATTTGTACAGCGCTAAATCACAAGAAAAGGCGTCTTAAAGCGCTTTGTACAATCAGAGGCCCCCAGAGTGGCCTGGAAAAACTCCCCTGTGGGAAGAAACCTGGAGCAGATCCAGAGTCCAAGGGGCGCTCGTCTGCTTCGACAACAATGTAGAGAGAGAGAGAGAGAGAGAGAGATAAATAGAGCCAGAGGGAGTTGCAGGGTGAACGACAAAGCTCTCACAGTAGAGATGAAGATACATGTAAATAAATAATTCAAATATAGTGATACGTTTGGTTGGACTTGTGTCACAGATTGCCACTGTCTTGGTCTTTTTCAGCTGAAGCCGGAGCTGATGCCGACGGCCGAGGTGGGCCACTTTGGGAGGAAGATGAAGGGAGTGGTGATGGTGTCCTCGTCCTGGGACCGTTCCAAGGAGGAGCACGGGGAGAAAGACGTCACAGTCAAGCAGACAGCTGCCAATGAACCCACTCGCATCAAGATCTTTGAGGGCGGGTAGGTCCTGCACTGGGTTGGGGTCACCGGCGGTCTGGGGTTAGTCATCGAGAGCCTCGCAGGTGATCGTGATGGAGGCAGATATCATCAGGTCATCAGCATCCATCAAAAGTATCTTTGCCCCACATGTCTGTGCAGGTCTTCATGTAGAAGGTTTCAGGTGAGCCAACTTGTTTCAAGACCGAAGAACAAGAACAAATCCAGCGGCCTCCACTTGGCCCTTAAACGCATCTTCGCGCGCGCAGACATTGTGCGTCAGCAAAGGCGTTACTGGGGGCAAAGAAACCTGAAGCACCGTCTGACCAGCAAACGGAAAATGTCAGCTTTTGAATATTTCGGGGGTCCAGTTTTAAAAAAAAAAAAACAACAAACCAAAATCCATCGCTTTCTGAAAGGGAATCCGCTTTTACGACCTTACCGTGTGCTGCAAGTCGAACAGAATGAAAAAATAATAATCACCATCATTCAGTTTTCCATAAGCGGCCACAGCTGTGTAAACGTCTCGTCTCCTCAGACTGCCGGTCCGAGGCACTTCAGCCGGAACCCTTTGATGTACCTGATACTGGGACACACCAGGCCCTGGAAAAGTGGCCGTGTTCACTTCTTTTGAGCCCCAAGT
The DNA here is from genome assembly GCF_046127955.1 of Nelusetta ayraudi. NCBI lineage: Eukaryota > Metazoa > Chordata > Actinopteri > Tetraodontiformes > Monacanthidae > Nelusetta > Nelusetta ayraudi. The sequence continues at coordinate 137,986 of NW_027466252.1, forward strand.
GAAAAAAATAACTCGATGGTCACGAACCCGAAACGTCTGAGAGAGAGAATTTGGCGGACATTTTGGTGATAAGCTCCGCTCCGCCCCCCCCCCCGGTCATCCGTGTTTTGTCTTGTAGACAAAAAGCTCTGTCGTAAAAGTCATGAATGAAAACCCAGAAGTGGAAATGTTTAAGCAGCAAACTCATCCGCTGATCGTTTCTTCTTCTTTTGTTTGTTTGTTTCCAGGTACAAGTCCAACGAGGACTACGTCTATGTGCGCGGCCGCGGCCGGGGGAAGTACATCTGCGAGGAGTGCGGCATCCGCTGCAAGAAGCCCAGCATGCTGAAGAAACACATCCGGACCCACACGGACGTCCGGCCCTACGTCTGCAAGTTCTGCAACTTCGCCTTCAAGACCAAAGGTGAGTGGCGTGGAGCTCCGCCTCCTCCTCTGAAGGGACAAACAAAGTAGTTGTGGGGCCGCCAGACACATCAGTCTGTGCTAGGGGTCAAAGGTCAGGGCAGTTGCAGTACCCAGATGGTGGATACATTTCAATTTCGACTCGTTTTTTTTTTTAAACTTTAATTTCTTGGAAAGACTCGATTTTTTTTTTTTCTTCTTTCCCCACTGCTGCTTCTGTTTCCATTTCAGCCACACTGAGTGGCGGTGCAGCCAAACCAGCTCTGGTTTCCAGTAAATACCGTGTGTGTGTGTGTGTGTGTGTGTGTGTGTGTGTGTGTGTATTGCAGGGAACCTGACAAAGCACATGAAGTCGAAGGCTCACATGAAAAAGTGTCTGGAGTTGGGAGTCTCCACGTCGTCTGTGGAGGACAACGAGGGCGACGACGGAGGTGGGCAACACACACACACACACATACACACACACACACACACTCTCTCTCTTGAGTCCAGTCTCCATGCAGGAGGATCTTCAGCAGAACTTGACGTGGATGTTTTGTTTTTTTTTGTTGCCAGTGAGTTTTGTGGGTCTGTGTGAGTCAGTGGTTGTGGTTGTGTGTTGTTGTTGTGTGTTGTGGTTGTGTGTTGTTTACTCCTGGCTGCTGTCCAGCGGTGGGACGGCGGTTCGACTGCTGTTTGTTTTACTGTCTAAACTTTCTGTCCGCTAAAATAAAGTTTATCCCTCTGATTCAAACTGTCTGCTCACTTTCTCCTGCTGACTCCTCCTCTCCTCCTGACTCCTCCTGATGCCTGCTGACTCCTCCTGACTCCTCCTGACCCCTCCTCTCCTCCTGACTCCTGATGCCTGCTGACTCCTCCTCTCCTCCTGACTCCTCCTGACTCCTCCTCTTTCCCTTTTCTTCCTTCTTTCCTTCCTCGCTACTTCACCTCTTCTTCTTCTTCTTCTTCTTCTTCTTCTTCTTCTTCTTCTTCTTCTTCTCCCTGCCCCTGACATCTCGGCTCCTCCTCCCCTTCCAGACGTGGGAGACGAAGGTCAGAGGTCAGAGAGGTCGTCCCGGTCGACCCTGGCAGACCACCAGTTCTCCGACGCCGACGACTCCGACGGTGGCGAGGACGACGGCGAGGAGGACGGCGAGGAGGAGGAGGAGGAGGAGGAGGACTACGACGGAGACTCCACCCCCTTGGCTCGCTCGCGCTCCGCCAGCCCGCAGCCCTTCGGCCTCGCCGCCGCCGCGACCTCCCATCATGCACCTCGGCTGGCGTCCGAGCTGCTGGGCCGTCCGCCGCCGTTCGGCTACTTCACCACCGTCCCCAGCATCCGCATCACGCTGCAGGCTCCGCCCACCGGCCTGCACGGGGCGCCGCACTTGGACGACTTCCCCCTACCCTCCCCCGACCCCTCCTCCTCCTCCTCCGGCTGCCCCTCCCCCCTCTCCCCCGGCTCCTCCCCCTCGGCCCACCGCTACCTCTCCCCCCGGCGCGACCTTTCACCTCACCTGTCGCCGCGGCGCCACCCCTCCCCCAAGAGGGAGCTGGGGGTGTCGGGGGGGTTCAGACGGGACTCCTCCCCCAGGAGGGGGGGGCACCTCTCGCTGCTCTCCCCCCTGTCCAGACCCTCCTCCCCCGCAGGGCGGGACTACAAGCGTGACCTTTCACCTCGGGGTCGCCCCCGGGGGCTGATCCGACCCCTGTCGCCCCGCCGGGGGCTCCACCCACACCTGCACCACCTCAGGTGAGTCGGGGGCGGGGCTTCCAGTAGTCCTCAGGAGCAACCAGTCACTTACTACGTTTACTTTGCAGAGCTTAATCGGAATAAACTCATCATTCGATTTCCTCGTCTGTCGAACTTCTCTCCTTCACATGTGGCTGAGAAAATCGAATTATTGACGGGAACGCCGCCTCCTCTCCCACATTAGGGGGCGATATGACTCTTTTCAACGTCTTTAACGTCCGGTTAACCTCCTCCATCGCACATTAACAAAACAACTGGAGCACGATACAACACCGGTGTCATGAATTGTCCAGTTAAATTCCGACCAAGGCGTCCACACGACGGAGAAATTCGAGTTCCGATCGCATTACCTGTAGGTCTCAATCGGAGTTTTCCGAGTTCTCAAACTCCGATCTTAGTCGCGTTCACATGCACTACAGTTGTCTACTCAGGCAATAACTCTGTTTTCTCGAGTGTCACGTAAACGGACTGACGTTAACGTTGGTGTAATTCTGTCCAGCAGCCAGCAGGGCGGCGCCCGGAGCCTCCGGGCGGGTCACCAGTCCGCACCGCCGGCTCACAGCAGGCGGCGGCGGCGAGGCAGTGGCGGCGGCGGCGACATGGAGACGGTGAGTTTGAGCTTCAGTCAGGGGGAACTCTGCTGCCCCCTGGTGGTGACGCTGGAACTGCTCCTCTCTCAGCAGGACGGCCCAGGGTCCCCGGTGGGGCGGAGTCAGGGCGGGTCCAGCCCACCTCGCCAGGTGCTGTTCAGTCACCTCCCCCTCCACTCGCAAGTCACAGTAAGCCACGCCCACTTTTCTAATGACAGCTAAACAGCTGGAGAGGCTCCGCCCTCACGAGTTCAACCTTGACTTGACCTTGACCTCATGTGGTGACCCTGTTTGTTCCAGGTGCGATCTCTGTTCCCCATGATCCCCATCGGAGGGATCCAGATGGTACACGCCTCCGTCCCCGCCCCTCTGGGCCAGCAGGGGGCACTGCAGCAGCAACAGCAGCAGCAGGGAGCCTCCAGCCGCCTGCTGCTGCAGCAGAGCACGTCGGAGGACTCCGCCCCCGGAGAGGCCGCCTCCCCCCACCTCAGAGAGCGGCCAATGGGGTCGGTGCAGGACCTGGGTGGTGGAGCTGGAGGAGGGCCGAGGGCGGAGCCGGAGGAGAGTGTCCACACCTGCACGGAGGCCATCGCCTCGCTCTGCATCGCCTCGGAGGAGCTGGCCGAGAGAGGGGGCGGGGCTAGAGTCTGCCCCTCCTCCTTCCCTGTGGCTCCGCCCACTGACTCCCACCACCAGCAGCGCTCGACGTCCATTCCCGCCTCGCCGCCGTCTCCGCCTCCAGGTCCCAGGATTCAGCACTTTAGCGGCCCAGAGCCCCGCCCCTCCTACCCATCAGCCCCCGCTGCCGCCACCTCCTCTCCGCCTCACCCCGCCTCACCCCTCCCACCCTCGGCGACGTCCAACCCCGTCCAGCCGGAGAGGGACGGCGAGGGCGAAAGCACGAGATGGAGCAGAGGGGTGTCGTAGGGAGGCGGGGCCAGTGGAGGAGGGGGCGGAGCCTTATTTCAGGATGACAGGAAGGGATGAGGTGTAACAGGAAGTGAGAGAAGGAGGAAAAAACGACTTTTGCACACAGTTTCGACTCAAACTCTTCCCCTCCCCCACACGCTCAGAAAAGTGGGCGGGGCTTGGAGATGGGCTCCAGCCAATCGGTACGTCACCCACAGACTCTGTGTGCCTTTGATTTCATTCGTCACTTCCTCCCACTGTAAATATCACCGCCACCGTCTCGTTTTTGCATATCGGCTTTGTAATAACTGCAGTCCCCGCCTCCTTCCTCCTCTTAGCTCCTCCCACTCCCCCTCCCCGCACCCTCCCCCCCTTCTTCTTGATCTTTTTCCTCCCAGACACCTTAAAGTCTTTGACGATCGATGTGAAGTTCTGGATATTATGACTATGATGACGTACGGTTGCACTAAAACGATATTTTTATATGAGTGAAATTTTTAAGGAAAAAAAAAAAGTGCTTTTTTTTTTCTCGTGTACAGCAGCAATTCTACCAGACTATTTATTATTATTATTGTTACCATGTTTCATAAATTGTACGTTTTGTTTCTTAAATGTGGTGGATGCCTTTTCTTTTTTTTTTTTCTAAACGTAAAGCATGGGGGATTGTTTTTTTTGCTATCGGCTGCCAGTAGGGCGGCGACGTGTACACTGTAATATGGCTTTATATGTTAGACCTATTTATATACATCTGAGGCTCCTCCCCCTGCCCCTCCCCTTTATGCCTGCAGGTATATACACATGGAATTAAGATTAATATTTAGCCAGCATATAAGTACATACAGTAACTCTATCATTCTATCGTTCTATCTATCTTTCTATCAATTTATAATCTACCTACCTACCTACCTATCATTCTACCTGTCTCATTTAATGGACTTTGACTTTAGGCGTCTCATACTTTGACTCGTACTTCTCCTCGCTGCTCTTTGCCTGCTCCAGATTTTTTCTTCTTTGACTTTTTCTTTCATGGTGAAACTGATCCTTTCATTTTTTTATTTTTTTTTTGAAAGATTTTTTCTTTTCCTTCCCAGCATTAAGCGAAAACGATGGAACGCTGGCGCCTTTCTCTCCCTTTAAACCCCGCCCCCTCGCCCCTCCCTTTTGACGATGGATGTGGCGCCGACTTAAAGCTTGAATGATCGACGCTCCTCGCAAACATTCCAGTGGCTGTAAATACTCCCGTCGATGCTCCCCAACGCTCCACCCCCCCACCCCCCCGGGAACTTTTTCTGTTCCGTTTTTTTGCAGACGATGCACATTTCTCGCTCGCCGACCCCTCAGAAACTCTTTCGGTTTCTTCGTTTCGCGCTAAAATATTGCGACCCAACTCCGGCTAACGCACCTTATTCTTATTCTACCGACGTTTTCCTTCCCTTTTGTTTTTTGCGATGAACTCGAGTCGTGCTGAAAGTGTTTCAGGAGTGAGCTGCTCTGCGCTCTGAGCCCCAAACTTGGCTACGTAGAAGAAGAAGAAGAAGAAGAAGAAGAAGAAGAAGAAGAAGGAGAAGAAGAAGGAATCCAACACCGATCCCTGATTGGACGGCTCCTCCCCCTACCCCGCCCTCCTCCACCTCCTCAAAGGTAGCTAAGCAATATTTAGCCAAAACTCTGCGTGGCAGCAGGGAGTGTTTTTTGTTGCAAGGCAACAATCAGCGTACTTCACTATCCGACCACCAGGGGGAGAAAGGGAGGCTTCAGGGACAACTTCAGAGACTCATGGGAGAGTTTTAGTTGTTGTTTGTTTTTTTTGTTATTTTGTGGGTGGAGTCGGGCAGGCTGCAATGTGAGTGTGTATCTCTGTTCCTATCGCTGTGTATTCCACCACTTTATCTTCTCCTCCGCACCTCCTCCTGCTTTTTGTATTTCCCATCTGTTGCTATGTACACTTATCGTGACAACAATGATGTCTTTTGAGGATTTAAAAAAAAAAAATTCTCTTTTTCTCTCTTTCGAAGATATCAAAGCACAAGTCATTGTTTAAAAATGACACCAATACGAAATACGATAAAAAGGACAAAAAAAAAGGTAAACGTGCATATAAAAGGGTAACTTTTGTGATGGTGTTCTGTGGAATTAATACAAATATCATGTATGAACTCAGTTGCAATGAGGAATCGCAGTAGAAGTGCAAAAAAAAAAAAATGATTGTTTTCAAATAAATATGAATAGAATCACCGGCTTGTCTTCCCTTCATTCACCACGTGGTGGCAGTAGATGTCTGTTGTGTTTTTTCTCATTTCTCTTATTTCGTTTTACGGTTTATGTTTTAATGATCGACGATTTAACATATTTTATCACTGTAACGACACTGGACAGAAGTGAAGGAAGAGGGAAGTTTGGGAGGAAGCCATCTTTGGCGGCTAAGCTACTGCTAGCTCGAGCCGGACCACCTGCACAATGATTGGTCGCTGACGCGGCACAAGGGGATAAAATGGAAGCTAGCAAACTGATCCAACAGTGACTTCACACAACCGACTGCTGAACACAAACTGAACGTGTACAGAGAAGGCTTCCTCCATTTACGCCGACGTGGTTTACGAGCTAGCCCTGGCTAGCTGTTTCTTCCTCGCCTGCTGGACTGCGGCTGTAGCCCCGCCTCTTCCATCTTCAGAGACCTCGGTGGTTGGCTGCTCGCAGAGGTAGCGTCCCTCCAAAATTCTCAGCGGCGACGCAGAACAATCCCCGGTGTCGACATTCTGTGACGCTAGCGGCTAGCGGCTAGCGGCGGCGGCAGCGGCAGCGACTGCCACACGAAGCCTGAAGGATGAGTTTTATGAGCGTGAAGAAGGTCGGCCAGCGTGTCAGCAGCGCGACTCGACTGTCTCGCCCAAGCGGCTCATTTATTCTGCCGACCGACTCCCTTTTTCCGTCTGCCTCGCTCCTATTTCTAATTTTAAAGCGCTTCCCGTCATTAGCCATGTCCCACATATGTCTAGCTGTCAACTTCTGCTTTTCTTTTTCTTTTTTAGCAGCATGTTCGTGTGTGTGTGTGTGTGTGTGTGTGTGTGTGTGTTTCTCCTCCTTGTTGTTGACACAACTGGGTTGGTGTCGACTCCAGTTCTACTTCCTGTCAGTGCGTCCAGGTGTCGGTGAGTCCCGCCTCCTTTGATGGACGATGATCAAGCCCAGTTATTTTGGGCCTGACGACTTTTCATCGCCTGTTAGTTAAAGTGGGAGAGATGCCAGCGAGTGGATAGGAAGGCTCCCCCGGGACCGCGCGTGTGTGTGTGTGTGAGAGAGAGGGGGGAGAGAGGGGGGACTCTTACCTGCAGGTGTGACAGTCAGGCTGTTTGTGTTTCTCTCTGCAGTTGAACACTAATTTTCTTTCATCGTGTCAGTCGTCTCATAATCAACCAATCAGCAGCCGACTTGATTCCACCGCCGACGATCGTCTTCGCTTCCCGTCTGTCCGTCCGTCTGTCCGTCCGTCTGTCTGCCTGCCTGTCTGTCTGTCTGTCTCTGTTCACCCTGGAAACGGCGTCTGATGAGTTATTAGCAGGGAGTCGTTTGTTGTCTCGGTTCTATTTATAGACCAGCCAGTGTGACTGATGATGGTTGGTTCTCTTTGCTGAAAAAAGTGGGGCGGGGCAAATTAAAATAGGACTCAGTCTCGAAAAAAACAACAATAACAACAAAGAAGAAGAAGAAGACAGATTTCAACTTTAATCCTGAAAGTTTCTGTATCGAACCAGCAGCAGTCACATGACAGAAGCTGCAGGAGCTGCTGATGATGATGATGATGATGGTGATGATGATGATGATGATGATGATGATGGTGATGATGATGATGATGATGATGATGATGATGGTTCAAAGTGGGTGGTACAATGTTTTTTTGTTTTTAGCATAATCAATAAATACATTTATCATTATCATTATCATTATTATTATTATTCTTATTATTCTTATTATTATCATTATTATTCGGGACTGTTCTGAGGTTCTACTACAGGGACAGAACCTCACGGAAGGTGATTCGTCCGCTTGTTAAAGTTATAATGCGGTCATTTGCTGCCATCTAGTGGCGCAATTCCGGAATCCAACAGTTTTCTCTCCGAAACGTCGACGCCGCTGTCGCGCGTTACCAACATCATCTTCATCTCATCTACATGCAGTTATTGATAGGACCTCGTGGCGGCGCTCCCGGCACACGTGAACACCTGATGGTCGGTTGAGAAATGTCAGAAGAAGAAGAAGAATCAACGACCACAACTTTGAACGGATGACGTGTTGTGATTGTAGCGGTAACAGTCAGGTGGTACAACTTCATGAGTGGATTAACACACACACACACACACACACACACACACGGCTCGGGAGTCGATGTATCGGATCTTCTACTGGACCGTCAGCAAGAAGAACCGTGCACGGTCAGAACCCTCACACCTTCAGCTCCTTCACTCTGTGTGTGTGTGTGCACGCACCTGGCTGCAGGTGTCTTGTGGAACGTGTGTGAATGACTCGGTTCAGTTTAATGAGTCAGTGTGCTCGGCGGTGTTTCGTCCTGGCTGCTGGCTGCGGAGGTTCTGCTGCGTTCAGAACCCGGCGGCGTCTCTCGCAGTCGTTGTGCAGAGCGTCAATACGTTTGAGTGTTTCCAAGGCACGCGGAGGGACCTCACTCATCAAGATGTGACGTGGATGCTGACTGAAGTGGTGATGGATGGACCCACCTCTTGTTGGAGTGACTGAGTCAAGTCTTTCCTTCCTTCTCTCTCTCTCTCTCTCTCTCTCGTCTTGTTTTATTTATTTATGCGTTTTAAACGTCCCTTGTACGCAGTGCTGACTTACTGAAGCACGGCCCGACACACGCAAAGATTTAAGGCGCGTTGTTGTAATATTAGGTTGCCAACGCTGGGTCGGCTTTGAAAACAAAACGACGAAACAAACGAAAAAAGACAACAAAAAAATAACAAAACAATAAACCATATCACAGTGAGAGGACCTCAATCCGAAAGTGCAGTTAAGTCCATTAATGCAGACCATTCCTGAGCTTTTCTCAGTCTTCATCAATTGCAAGGACTTCTTCGATGACACCGAGTTGCGTTTCAACCATGGTTAGATGGCGAACCAGTGGTTAGCTTGATGCTATGAAAACGTCACTTCCTGGGTTGGCGGTGACGCAACCAGGAAATACGCCGAAGGCCAGACCGTCCCGTGTGGTTACCGGGGAGGCGGGGTTTGGTTTGTCGAGATCCAAACCTGGGACACCTTCCAGCCTCCCTGCAAGCTGCCTCCTCTTCCTCTCCTCAGCTGCCTCCTCTTCCTCTCCTCAGCTGCCTCCTCCTCCTCTCCTCAGCTGCCTCCTCTTCCTCTCCTCAGCTGACAGTGAATCCACACATTCACAACACAATTTCACTCATTTATTTTTTTTATAGTTATTTCACGTTTTTTTTCTTTTTTTAAACAAATATAAACTGTATGAGAGGGGGGAAAAAAAGAATGAAAGAGCAGCAGGACGACAAAGACGAGGCCTCCGGCTGACTTCCGCTTGACCTCTACTCGACCTCCAGCTGACCTCTTGGTCCAGGTTCGTCCTCTTCAGGACCACAACACAAAAAATGTTTTTCATAAAACACCGACAAAAGTTTGTTCCAGTGGAGGAGAAAGGTCCCAGTCTGGACCTGGTGCTGGTTTCCACTTCCTCCGTCAGTCTCGCTGCTGGTCTCCCTGGTGGTCAGCAGGTGGCTGTCAACGGTCGAAACGAGAGGTCAAAGGTCAGCGTGTCCCTCTGGGACCAGGCTGGTGCCGATGGTCGTCGTGGTTACCAGGCTGCTGCAGCGGCGCCGCCCTCACTCGGCTCTCCTCCAGCGACACGAAGCAGGCTCCGCCCTCGGCTCCGCCCACCTCGCAGGCCACCACTGTGATCGGGCCCTTCCCGCCCTTCAGGTGGACCTTGATGCTCTCCTGCAAACACCAGAGCGTGAGTGTTGAGCCCCGCCCACTCTGCCCCAGGGCTCTGCCCCCCCCACCACCCACCTCTGTAGGGGGAGGGATCTCCAGCCGGGTCTCCTCCGGCGCCCGGACCACCATCAGGGTCTGGTCCTGGAGGCCCGGCAGGCGGCTCACGTCGGCGTGCGTCACGTAGGCCAGCGTGGCGCCGGTTAAGGATCCTCAGACCTCCCACTGGCCCGCCCCCTGACTCCTCCCACTGACTCCACCACCCTTGACTCCTCCCACTGACACCACCACCCCTGACTCCTCCCACTGACACCACCACCCCTGACTCCTCCCACTGACTCCACCACCCCTGACTCCTCCCACCGGCCCCGCCCCCTGCTGGAAGGATATGCAGCGTTGTCCGGGTGGTCGGTGGTGTCGAACAGCTGCCTGGCGCACAGCTTGATGAGTCCGTCCAGCGTCTCCTCCACCAGCCGCATCCTCTCCATCTCCCGGCTCTGCCGGCTCCTGGTCAGCAGGGTGGACAGCTCACAGCGCCCTCTGGAGGCCACACAGAGACACATCAACCACCGCCCAACACCACCTGAGGCCTCTCGCGCTCGCCGCAGTTCCTCTCACATCCACTGGATGTGGCCGGCCGTCTTCCTCTGGATGAGGCAGAGGCCCTCCATGATGCTGATGACGTCCACCAGGTGGCGCTCCAGCGTCCGCACGTCCAGCCGGCCGCCCGGCGCCGCCAGCAGCTTCTCCAGGACGCACAGCGTCTGCTCGCTGATGCTGGAGGGAAGGGAAGCTGCAACACACACAACAGGAAGTGAGGATTCTCCGACAGGAAGTTGAGACTCTCCAAGAGGAAGTGGACATTCTCCAACAGGAAGTGCCCCCGAAGGTGAGACGAGGAGGACCACCCACCCGAACCTGGATCACTGCGGTCCGGTCCAGTGTGGAGGCCGCTGGTCTGGTCGTCACTGACACACAGAGCAGCAGCGTCACGTGGTTGAAAGGAAGCAGACAGTTGGGAAAACAGGGAGGAGCCTCCAAACCTGGGCGGCTCTGCCGTCGTCTCCTCCGTCTTGACCGTCTTGACCGACTCCACCGTCTTGACCGTCTCCACCCTCTTGACCGTCTCCACCGACTCCACCGTCTTGACCGTCTCCACCCTCTTGACCGTCTCCACCCTCTTGACCGTCTCCACCGCTGCTTCCTGGAGCTGCTGCAGGTGAAAGAAGAAAACCTGACAACACAATTCCACAACGAGAAGAAGGAGAAGAAGAAGAAGACGAAGAACGAGGAGACGAAGAACGAGAAGAAGAAGAAGAAGAAGAAGATGAAGGAGGAGAAGAAGGAGGAGAAGAAGGAGAAAATGAAGAAGAAGAAGAAGAAGAAGCTCTGACCTGCTGTGGTGGTTCAGTCACAGGAAGTTCTCCAGCCTTGCAGCCGCCTCCTCCTCCATCATCATCATCATCGTCATCATCCTCCTCATCATTTTCTTCTTCATCAGTGGAACAGCGCTCCTCCTCCTCTTCCTCCTCTGACTCCGCCCCCCAGGCTCCCTCCAGGCAGGGCGGCATGATGGGAATGGAGTCGCTGTGGACGCCATTCTTGGTGATGTCCTCGGGCAGGAAGTGGTCCTCACAGATCAGGTGCTGCTCCGTCGGGTCCTGCTTGTCCGTCTCCCGCAGCGCCGCCAGCCACACCTGAGCAACAAGGACCCGTGTGAGAGCGCCACCCAGTGGCCATCTGCTCTACAGGCATCTCACTATCGGACCATTTAAACCCAGGCGCTGGTCAATATTCCTGCTCTGGACTCGTTCACTGTTTCTTTAAAATGCAGCATTAGTTTTTTTTTTGGAATTAGCTTTCTGAGCTCCAGCTTCCTGTCAGCAGCAGGACAATAAAAGTCACAGCTCATTGTGGCTTCGAAGCCTCATTACTGAATTCTCAGCCAGGTCGAGGAAAAGTGACCGTCAAAGCGGATTAACGCTGTAAACACGTTGCCGAGTTCAGCATTAACAACGACAACAACAACAAATCGTGTCACAAATGAACAAATTCTCAACTTAATATTGAGAAGCAACTAATTTGGGATGAAATCGATCGAAATTTCGCCGCTAAAACTCCGCCGTTAGCATCAGGCTAGCTATCGCAAGGAGCGGCTAACAGAGGCCCAGCACGCAATCGAACCGAACCGGACCCTCCTCCGCTCGGTTCGGTCTGCCGGAGGTCGGTACCTTGACTCGGACGGGGTCTTTGGGAAACTTGTAGAACCTTTTCCGTGGCCGGGTGAAGCCCCGAGCGTCGCTGCCCAGGCGGTTCGGGCAGCCGGAGACGACGCACTTCACCATGGCGACCGGACCGGACCGGGCCGGGCCGAGTCGAGCCGAGCCGAGCCGAGCCGACGGGGTTAACAGAACATGCGAGAACCGACCGCTGGACAGACGAGTGCAGCCGCCGAGCGATGGTTCCGGTTGTTTATGTGCCGATCGCACGCTCCCCTACGCATACCGGAAGAGGCGTGTCTATGACCCGGAAATACAACAAAGACAGTCAGCGGGTTCATTCGTGCCAAGCGATAACAGTGTCAGACTTGCATGTTTAATATTTTTGATTTTACAATCAGATTTTTTGCTTTGTTGTTGTTGTTGTTGTTGTTGTAGTATTTTATTTTTTAATTGCAAAGTGTTTTATTATTTTCCGGAAGTATTTCTGTGTACGTTGCCAAGCAGCGTTGCTTGTCAGCAGAGACAACGACACCCCCTGCTGTCATGAAACATGAATGAATCAGTAATAATAATATAAACACGACTGACCACATGAAATCCTTTTTTTTTTTTTTTTTAATTCTGTATAATTCCTCAAAACACGTCACAAAAACGTCGACGTGATGAGAATCCGGTGGTCCGCCCACGGTCGTTCTGAACCCGAGTTGACCTTTGCCACCCTTGTTACGGAACCTGCCTTTCTATTCCACCGTCACTGGAGAGGTCGCGTCGTTGACAACAAACCAGTCGTGAGCCGTGTCGCAACACAAGATTTATTTCAGAGCAAGAGATGCTAACACCAGCATGATTAAAAATTGTACAAACTTCACAAGTCAAAATGAAAGTATTACGAAGCAACTCGTGACTTTGAACGTACAGCAGAAATACCAACAGAACCTCATGCCATGTGTAAAAAAAAAAACGTCCTCAACGTCTGCGAGTAACAAAGAAAAAAAGGGGGGGTGGGGGGGGGGCAAAGGAGAGAAAATGAGCGTCGTATAAAACAAAAAAATCCGCTGTTCACCATTGTCGTTATTGTTGGTGCGCCGCTGAAAGGAAACCTTTCCATAAATGATAATAAACGTTTCACATATTCGTGGATTTCTTTTGCATTTCTAGCACGTCAGCGCGTTAAGTGTGGAGACTCTTTTATGTAAATAGTTACAGCTCTACTTTGTTTTTTACATCTGCTCGTACAATATCTAGTCTATTAGCCGTCTGTCGGTGGCAGAATTGTGCTTTAACTCCCACTTCCTTTCTCGTTGAATATAAAAACAGTACGCCGCCGTCTGCAGCGTCCTGCCGCGAGGCGGCGGCGTCAGACTGGCGGCGGCGTAAAAAGTACGACGGAACTCGGAGGCGTCGCGGAGCCGCGTTCAAAAAAAAACTCCCTCCGAGCGCAGGAACCTCCTCTGCTCAACGGTGAACTAGCTTCACCTTTAGCCACCATGTAGCCGTCAACCAACCGGACGCCTGGCGAAACAAATCCTGAACAAACCCCAAAAAAAGCAACAAAAAAAAAAAACAATCTTCTGCTCAGGGAAAATCCAGCTAGACCTCCAGCCAGGAACCTCCAGGGTTCCACGGGCTCCTCCGCTCGGAACCGACACAGCTCTGGCACTACATTCCCTGCGAAGTCGGGAGGTCTCCGGGTTCCAGAGGTTCTCCTCCCCCGCCCCCGTTCCAGAGTCAAAGACGATACAATCTTTTCGGCACACAAAGTCTCGTTTTTAAGTCTCAGTTTTACACAAACTGGCTGTATACTTTTTGCTCTGTTGACCACGTGTGATAATACTTTGAAATACTCCAATAAAGTGCATGCATGATCGACGGTGTTCAGATAAAAAACATACTCCACTGGTGCTTTTTTTTTTTTTTTTTTTTTTTTTTTTCTTCTTTTCTCGACGTCTTCGTAAGGCCGATTGGGGGTCAGACACTCGCTAACAACTCAGCAGCACACAGACATGGCACCACCACCACCACCACCACCACCACAGCTGGCTCTTGTTTTCATTCGTCTTTTCACTAACAATCAAATATCTTCCAAAAAAAAAATAAGAGGGGGAGAAATAAAAGTGCTGCTCGGTCTTTGACGCCCTCTGCTGACGTGTCTGGAGAACTGCAGGGTGACCGGAAAGACGTTTTTTTTTTTTGTTTGTTTTTTTTTTTTGTACAGGACGAGTGCAATATACAACGGTGGATGAGGCGACCTTTGACCCTGTAGCTCCATCCAGTCACCATCGGCCACCAATAAAAGTTTGACCTACTACACGTCCGTCGTGGCTGCCGAGAGTCGGTTTAAAAAAAAAATAATAAAAACGTCAAAAGATGACAAACGACGGCGTCCCAGTGCAACACAACCAGCTTCCACTCAGATTCCCGACACATGATTGTAGGAAAAGGTTCGTACAAAACGCAGTACATCTACTATACTAGTCAGTAAAAAGACCTATCAGCTCTTTGCTAGCTTTATTCATAAGAAATTGCATATACCCAAATATTTTTTTTTCTCCATCGTATAGATTGCATCCCTTCAACTAAACTAAATCTCAACTTGATATTGCTGACACGTTGTCCTGTTTGCCAGTCGAGGTCGAAGGTTCGAAGGGCTTCAGGACGGCAGATTGTCTCCTACGTCTTTTTTTTTTCCCCCGAAGCCAATTCTTCGGTTTCTCTTTCTTGCTCAATCGTTTTTCTATTTGTCTTTTCATTTTTTCTTCCCCTTATGAAAGGACTCTGAAAATGCGGGGGGGGGGGGGGGGGATTCGTACTGCAAGGATTTCCGCGTTGTGACGTTCGGTATCTTCGCTAATTTAGCGTCGTCCTTCTCGCACTCGTACGCTAACGTTAGTTCAGTAGCTAGCGGGACGATTCGATCGGCTCGGCAGAGACACCTTCTGGTGGGGGGGGGGGGAAGAGAAAATAATGATTGCTCTTCACTTCAGCCGCGCCGCTTACAATTAAACCCGTGATGCCCTTTTTTTTTTTATACATTTGTCATTTGCAAGAAAATAAAAACGATGATTGACGCTTACGATCAAATCAATATACATACATGTACACGAGGAATGTGCATACATCGGCAGCTATAAACATTACATCACATTGTATGAGATCTTATGAAAATGTACAAAATGTGGATTGTTCGTTTGAAAACAACCGTGGTTTGTTTGTTTTGTTTTGTTTTTTCTTCAAAGCAAGGCAACGACAATTGAAACGTTCCTTAAAAAAAAGTTACTCATGGAGTTGAGAAGCTCATCAGCAGAAGAATAAAGGAACTATTGTAGATTACAGCAGCGAAAAAACAACCCGCTCACATTCTTCTTCTTCTTCTTTCTTCTTTTGTTCTTTTTCAAACTATTTTTTTTTTCTCGTGTTGTTTTTGCTTTGCATTTGTTAGTTTGAGGGCCAAGGTTGTTCTGAGGGGGCTACACCTGGATGCCCTGGACGGCCTGTCTGATGTTCTCCAGCAGGGCCTTGTTCTCCGGGCTCTGGTACTGGTCCTGGTGTGTGTACATGTCTGTCAGCGTGCTCACATACGTGTCAAAGTTCTGCTCGTTCATCGGCTCCTGCGGGAGAAGGAAGAAAAGCCACCGAGAAACAAGACAGTCAGCGGAGGAGGAGAGGTTGTTTCTTGTTTTTCTTCAAGGCATCGTCGGGGGGGAAAGTTAGGAAGACAGGAAGGAAGGAAAGAAGGAAGGAAGGAAGGAAGGAAGGAAGGAAGGAAGGAAGGGATCACAACAACATCCTGAAATCCTCCTTTTCAATACTGCATCTGACTTCAGCCTGTGGCGCTACGCAGCTCCCAGACATGCAGAAACCAGTGGGGGGAGGGGGGGATGGTCAGCTGGTGGATGGATGGATGGAGGTTCATGTTTAGCAGATGGAAATAAAAAAATAGAAAAAACCAGGATGCAAAACAAACCCAATGCTGAGATGGAGGGAGACACGATTGGGGATCAAGAGAGTAAATTGAGCTCAACCTGAAGGACCAACAGGGGGCAGCGTCTCAAGAACAGCAGAACTTTCTCTGTGAAGGTCAACTTCCTCAGCACGCTTTGATCTCAAGATTCTGCTGGGCTTCTCTCGCCTGTCCTCGGTCTCTGTTTCTATCAATTCTTGCTTTTTATTTTCTATACATGAGGTTCCCATCCACTGACTGACTGACTGACTGACTCGCTGACTGACTGACTGACTGGCTGACTGCCAGTGGAGACAATAGCGACGCTAATCACAAAGAGGGAAATCCCCCCCAAAATGAAGTTGACACACTTAAAAGTATAGGATGTTGACACTTTAGCTTCAGAACTGGGTCACCCTGCATCAAGTGGTCAGCTGTGCTGTGCTAACAGGGAGGAGGGGGGGGGGGTTGTGGGGGGGCGGGGGTGGGGGGGAGAATGACAGTGCAGAAGAGAAGGATAATTGGATAAAGGAGGTGCAGCTCTTACTCTGGGAGGCAGCTGCAAACAGCAGTTATGCTTTACTGGGGCCTCTTTCTGTGGCAGCGGTCTCTACAGGAGAGGAGGTGCAACAGAGAAGTCGTCTGTTAGCCTTTAGCCGGCCCACCAGGCTTCACAGGCTACACCGAGGAAATAGAAAATAAATAGGGGGGGGGGGGAACACACAGTGTCGTCCGTCCGCCTTAACAAGTCGTCGTCGCTCCGGTCACAAATTCCTCTTTCACCAGCGGCCGTGTGACGTGCGTTTGACTGTGTCGGCGCGCCGTTAGCTTGCGTTAGCTTCCGCTAGCTTCCGTTAGCTTCCAACCCAACATTGCTTTTGACTTGGGCTCAATTTGAAATTCAAGACGCGAGGAGTTTGCGTGGAATTTTTAATCGTTTTGTCACAAGTGCGCCGACACGTTGGTGTCACAAAATAACACTGACTCACGAGCTAAAAATGAATCATTCCAACTCACTTATGTAACGACTCTCTCCAGCTCGCAGTCTTCGCCACATTGACTTTAGCCGTCAGATGTTTTTTGAACTGGATCTTTGAGGAAGTGAGTCAGCGAACAGCGAGTCTTTGATTCACTTTGTATCTTTCCGACGCAAGCACCTGAGGTGTGAGGTGGGACTCTTGGACCGGTTCCCTTGTTAAGACGAACGGTTCCGACACTGAAAGGTGAAGGGAAATCACAGGAGGACACCGATTGGCTGTCGAGCAAACTGGGCTCAGAGCGAGATTATCCAATTAGCCGCGGGCTTCTTTCTACACTGAGACAACATGACGTCAACACAGCCGCCCACACGTCACGACAAAAACTGAACACACACGAGGGAAGGAAACCAAAAACAGAGGTGGGCGGGGCTTGTTTTGTTTTGTTTTTTGTCCCCCGTGTGAGGCGTTAGCAAAGCGGCAAAGAAGCAACAGCATGGATTGCTGGGTACAAAAAGGAAGGTGGTAAAACGGAAAAGAAGCGGATGAAGAAGAAGAAGAAGAAACCTGGACCCTGGAGGACCGGACACGTTGCCAGATCAGCACAAAACCCACTTCTTCAAAAAAAAAGTCATTCCGCTCGACATCGACAACTGGGAGGAGGGAGGAGGAGACCCTGCGGTGGGAGGAGACACTCCCCAAGCTGCGCCTCCTCCACGCTGCCCGCCCGCCCTCTCTCTCTTACCATGTGCGGCAGCTGGATGTTGGCCAGGCTGTTGATGAGCGACTGGCTGAGGTTGGCCAGCTCGTGCAACAGCGAGTCGTTCTGCTGCTCCATGGCCTTGTTCTCCTCCTCCATGGACTTGAGGCTGGTCTCCATGGTGGTGATCTGGCATAGGGGGTGGAGACAGGCTGAGCTGTTATGTGGAGGAGACCTCTGAGAGACCACCGGGGGGCAGCGTTTACCACACGCTGCGCATTGTTAATTTAGCAACAGCTGTCCAAATAGTTTTGGTCAGTAGGACTCGAGGGTTCAGCCTCCTCGTACAAGAACCCTGATGGTTCTGATGGTTCCACCTGCACGGTTCTACCTGTAGCACCATCTTTATTGTCCCACCCACTGGACCAAACTCCTCCCACCCTGGACCTGGACCCGGGCCTGGGCCTGGGCCTGGGCCTTGGCCTGGACTCACTTGTGTCCTCAGCTTGATCATGTCCGACTCCGCTTGATTGTTGGACTCGTTCAGATCTTTGATCTCCTCATCCAGCTGTTTGATTTCTTCATCGTTTTCGATGCCTGCAGCACAACAACAACAACAACAACAACAACAACAAAGACGTCACCATGGAGTTACGATGGCTCAGATCGACCGATGCTGTGGCTCAAGTCATGGCTCAGAATGCCGAGGACGGCCGCAGGAAGCTGCAAGTGGGGACCATTCCAACTCCGAGAAGAAGAAGAAGAAGAAGAAGAAGAAGAAGAAGAGGATGTGTGGTGATGTGTGCGTGGGAGGTCGGGGTCACTGACCTTTGCTCGCCCTCTGCTTGATGCTCAGCAGGTCCACGCTGCTCATTCGGCTTTTCTTCATGGCGGCTGTGGCCCGAGGGCAGCCGGAGAGGCTGCAGACACACGGCACAGGCACAGTTTGTTTGGAGGCCTGATGCTAAGACGCAGAAAAAGGACTGTGGGAAAGAGGCCACGCCCACCTGCGGTGTGTGAGGAAGCTGCCGCTGACGTGTCCCGAGCCGTCGCAGCCGGGCGTCGGGCAGCTCATCCCGTCCGTCTTTCCAGATTTCCACACGAACGGAGAGCCGTTGACGTAGCTGTCCTTCTGCCTCTTGGCCGCCAGGGGGCAGCCCGAGGCACTGCGGTGCGAGGCGTACTTCCCCGTCACGTGACCCTGGCCGTCGCAGCCCGGCACCGGACACCTGTGGAACCGGGACGAACCTTCAGAAGACAGCGACGCTCCGCTAACCAAGAATCTTTCTCAGGAGGGTTTGGAACGTTGGGAACCGCCCCCCTCCTCCTCCTCCTGCTCCTGCTCCTCCTCCACCACCACACCTCCTCCTCCTCCTGCTCCTCCACCACCACCACGAAGTTCCCAACGAAATAGTACCTGCTGGGATCAGGTGGGAGGGCTTTAGCCCCGCCTCCTTACCTGATTGGTTCCTGCTCGTCCTTGTCCTCTTTGCTGTGCAGAATCTTCACGCCGCTCTTCTTGGCCCGTGGACAGCCGGACAGACTGCAGGACAGAAGACAGGGGGTCAGGGGGTCAGAGGTCACTCACAACAACAGTACACCTGTCCGTCTCTCTGCTCTAGCGCCCCCTAGTTCCAACCCGCAGCCCCTAGGCCCCTTTTTTTTCCAAGCATCGCTTGTTTTGACAAAAGCTGGTGTTTGGTTGGTGGACGCTGACGTGGTAGCAGTTTTTCAGGCGTCCAGTAGGTGGCAGTGTACAAATGTGGGACCAGAACTCGAAATGACCGATCCTGCGGTAGCCACCGCCAACACTCCACCTCCTCCTCACTCCCCGCCTGTCTCCCACAGGCACTGATTGGCTCAGTGTTCCTGCTGCACAACCACAACCAAACCCTGACCAATCGGGGCCCTGAGGGGGCGGGTCTTAAAGCGAGGTAGCGCAGTTTTGCCCGCGGCCACCGTGAGATCGGTCATGTCCGTGGTGGCTCTGAATCTACGTCCTGCCGTCAGGGTGCAGTTCAGCCTACCTCCTGTGGGAGGCGTAGTTCCCCGTGATGTGTCCCGACCCGTCGCAGCCAGGTGTCGGACACCTGAGGGCGCCAAAACGCAAACAGGGGTTAGACTCGCCGGCGCCGTGTGAACGACGACTTGAGTCGCGACAACACAACAAGTCTTTGTGGGTCTTCGGCTGCTCGTTGCCGTTACTCACTTGAGTTCCTGCGAGTTGTTGCTCATCATCCCGCCGCGGAGGTTCTTGTCAGCCAGCTGACAACTCGACAGCCTTCAGAGGGAGAGACAACAAGATGGCGGTGGCGGCAATGGCCGAGTGAGACTGACTGACTTACTGCAGCCTTCTGAGCTTTGATTGAAAACAGAATCTTCCGGATCAAAGCGGGAGGCTGAGCTGGTCGCAGCAGTCCAGCACTGGAGTTCCAGGACTGGGTGTCCAGGACCAGGAAGTCCAGGTCTGGAAGTCCAGGTCTGGAGGTCCAGGTCTGGAGGTCAAGGACTGGAGGTCAAGGACTGGGTGTCCAGGACCAGGAAGTCCAGGTCTGGAGGTCAAGGACTGAAAGTCCAAGACCAGGAAGTCCAGGTCTGGAAGTCCAGGTCTGGAGGTCAAGGACTGGGTGTCCAGGACCAGGAAGTCCAGGTCTGGAAGTCCAGGACCAGGAAGTCCAGGTCTAGAGGTCAAGGACTGGAGGTCAAGGACTGGAAGTCCAGGACCAGGCAGTCCAGGTCTGGAGGTCAAGGACTGGGTGTCCACGACCAGGAAGTCCAGGTCTGGAGGTCAAGGACTGGAGGTCAAGGATTGGAAGTCCAGGACCAGGAAGTCCAGGACCGGAGGTCCAGGATCGAGCGAGCGACTTGATCAATGTACTCCCAGTCAGTGGAGCCCCCTACTGGCCTGCTGAATAAAACACGACACCTGTCTGTGATCGCCACTGTGATCGAGAGAGCGCCCCCGTGTGGCTCTCAGAGCTGCTGTTCAACTCCCACATTTACACACACACACCCTTTATTGTTTCTCCCTTGTGTTTTTGTTTTTGTTTTTTGCGACAGTGCCACCTACTGAACAACAGTGAAAATGCAGCCACTCACCTCCAGCGTCCTGCAGAAATACCACTTTTTGGCCAAACAAGTCCCACTTTTGAAGCCAATGACTAGTACTAGTGCTGTCTGGTGAGAGGTCAGAGGTCAGGGGGCAGTGGCCAGACGCTAGGGGGCGGTCTAGAAAAGCGGGACCAGAACAGCGGCTCTGCAGACCTCTGCTGCTGCTCCGTCCCACACCGGCTGTAAGCTGCAATCTCTGACGTCACCACCAGGGGGCGGCGGCAGTGATGGGCTGAGTGAGTGTGAGTTCCTTACGTGATGAGCTCCTTCTTGCTCTCCTTGCAGGCCGGGTACTTGTGGTGCTTGGGACTGGGCGTGGCCACCGGGTAGCGCTGCTCCTCCAGCAGCTCCTGGAAGGGATCCAGCTCGTCGGCCTGCTGCAGCGACGAGAAATAACAAGACTGCAAGGCGTCACTTCGGGCTGCAGGCACCTGCTTCTACTCAAACTGGACAGGCGGGGGTCAAGGGTCAGGGGCCGGGGGTTATTCAGAGGGCAACGGAAACCCAGCAGCTCAACTCCGAACTCTTGTTAGCTAAGACTCGGGAGTGGCGCAGTGCACAGACCGCCCACGTGGGAGGTGCCACCTGCGCCAGGTGCAGAGCTGCAGGCTTCCTGACGACAGGGGTCAGAGGTCAAACTTTTACTGTGACCCAACGCGTTGATTCAGTGAGTGAATCAGACGATTCATTAAGTTTCAGTTCACACGTTGGTCACTTTCTTAACTGCTTCGCTCGCCACTCACGCGCTGACAAACAGGGCTGCTAAGTCGCTAACACACTAGCTAGCGGGCTACCTGAGCTAGCGAGCTAGCCCGCCGCGGTCCTTCCTTCCCGTTACCTCCTTGTGCTCTGGCTCGTCGCCCAGCCTCTTGATCTTGGTGTAGTCGACGGGCAGCTCCCAGCAGTCGGCCTCACTCAGCTGGTAGCAGCGGCTGCTCAGCAGCGCCTGCCGCTGGGGGGACATGGGCTGCAGCGGAGTCAGCACCGTCCCACTGCCCTCAGGACCCCCAGGGTGACCGGACACCTCCACACCTCCATCATCCAGGTCGTCCACCGGGCTCTGGAGGAGAAGAGGGAGGAGGTGAAGATCGGAGGAGGAGGAGGAGGAGGAGGAGGAGGAGGAGACAGAGGAGGTGGCGAGGGAGGAGGCCCACCTGAGTCAGCAGGTCCTGCGGTTTCCCCCCCAGAGCGTGAGGGAGCTCCCGACACCTGGTGGACAGGTTGAGTATTGCCGTGGCCGCCATGTGCGCCGCCTCCATGTCGTGGGTGTAGTCAAAGCTGCTCTTGCTGCAGGTGCTGCTGGCGCTGCTCCCTCCGCCTCCTCCTCCTCCACCTCCTCCGCCAACACCCCCTCCATCTCCTCCTCCACAGCTCAGGCTGCTGCTGCTGCTGGGGGCGTAGCTGCTGGTGGTGCTGCTGGCCGGGCTCGACGTCTTGCAGTAGCGCTTGGCTGTGGGAAGACGTGTTAGCCGTTAGCCGCACGCTGCTCCGCTTTCACTGCAAAACGCCAGGAATGGTGACGCTCGCAGCTCGTGACTGAAAACTTCAGCTCATCTCGTTTGCCTTCTGCCCAGTCAGACCGAGACAGACAACCAATCAGAGGTCCGATCTGAGGAGAAAGAGGTGGAGCTACAGCCAGGAGTCAGCAGGGTCGCCGCTATCAATTCATTTTGAATTGAAAAAAACAAGATTCCTGATCAAAGTTTGACCGCTCTGCTCTAGGGGCGGAGTCACTGGGTGCGTTTCCATCATTTCATTTTCACAGGCGTATCCATATAGAGGTGTATTACAAATGTGTCAGCGGACCAGTCGAGCGACCAGCCAAGCTGCGCTTGGTCAGAAGGCGGCCCGGCGTCTCTCACCTTCGTAGCCTTTGGGCGAGGGCTCCCGGCCGTGCTGCGACCTGCCCAACTGGCTCCGCCTCCCGTAGGCCCCGCCCACTCCCCCAACGCCGCCCACTCCGCCGGCAGCCCCGCCCCCGGCGGCGGTGGCGTGCTGGCCGTCGTAGGTGGAGTAGTCGTAGGAGGTCTTGGAGTATTTCTCCAGCTCCTTGGCCAGGTTGGAGCGCGGCGTGCTGGTGGGAACGTGGTTCTTGTAGCCGTACTGAGGAATCTCCAGCTGCTTGACGAAGCACATGGGCCTGGGAGGGAGGGAGGGAGGGAGGTCAGGGGTCAGGGGTCAGCCATTGGCCCCCAAGATGTGCTCCGGGGGGGGGGGGTCACCTGAGGACTCGGTCCGACGTCTGACTGCTGCTTTTACTGCAGGTGTCGACCGTGTGGCTCTTCTCATGGACCTTCGCCATCTTCTCAGCAGCCGCGATTGGACAGCCAGACAGACTGGGGGAGGGAGGGGAGGGGGAGGGGGAGGGGCAGAGGAGGGACAGCATTGTTACACACTGAAGTGTACACACCAACACACAGTCACACACACACACACACAGTTCAGCACTCATAAACCAGAGAGTTGTCAACTCTCCTGCGTTTTGACTCTTTAAGTCTTTAAGTCACTGAGTCACCAGATTGGGACTGATTCACTAGTTTTGAGCGTTGCTCCACAGCGCCCCCTGCTGCGGCTGCTGCTGCTGCTGCTGCTGCTGCTGCTGACTGTTCAGCCACACCTGTGAGGCAGGACGGACAGGCACAGTGCACTGGATCGACACTCACACCCCGAGAGAAACTGGAACACAGGCTGTCCTGAGCAGCACACACACACACACACACACACACACACACACACACACTCCATACACACACACACCCTCAGTGTGTGTGTGTATGGAGTGTGTGGCTGCTGCTGCTGCTGCTGCTGCTGCGTTACCATGGCGACTAGCAGACATGAAAGAGGTGTGAGCAGGTAGCTAGCCGCGGCTGAGCTAGTTAGCTTGCTAGCGCTTTGTTCCCTCTCCCAGTGGAGCTGTGCTACATAACACACCCTGCAGCCATGTCTGCGCGCGTGTGTGTGTGCAGATATGCATTCCACAGAGACGTTGTGTGCATAAAACTGTGCGTGTGTGAGTGTGTGTGTGTGTGTGTGTGTGTGAGTGTGTGTGTGTGTGAGTGTGTGAGAGAGAGAGACAGAGAGTGTGTGTGTCTGAGATTTAGGGCTTGTGTGTGTGAATCCTAATCATATTACATAATTCAAAACTGTGTGTGTGTGTGTGTGTGTGTGTGTGTGTGTGTGTGTGTGATCTGTCGGCCCATGTGTTGCAGACACACCTTCAGGTCCTTCATGTCTGTTCATAAGAACCAATGTCCAATCAGTTCTGGCTGCTGCCAGAGATAAATAATAAATCTGTCAAGCTCCTAAAAAAATGCTAAACTGGACCACTGGGGGGCGAAAGACCCCTGGATCGTCTTCAGTGTGACGGGAAACCGTGACGTCAAGCTGACCAGCGGCTCAGAGTCGTGACCCAGACTGACCCACTCTGTTCGACCCTCCAGACCAGTAGAACCGGAGGAACCAGTGGAACCAGACAGATCAGTGGAACCAGTAGAACCAGGGGAACCAGAGGAACAAATAGAACCAGAGGAACCAGTAGAACCAGGGGAACCAGGCAGATCCGTGGAACCAGGAAGATCAGTGGAACCAGTGGAACCAGGCAGATCAGTGGAACCAGTGGAACTAGAGGAACCAGGAGAACCAGAGGAACCAGTGGAACCAGTGGAACCAGATGAACCAGTGGAACCAGGCAGATCAGTAGAACCAGTGGAACTAGAGGAACCAGTAGAACCAGAGGAACCAGTGGAACCAGATGAACCAGTGGAACCAGTGGAACCAGATGAACCAGTGGAACCAGGCAGATCAGTGGAACCAGTGGAACTAGAGGAACCAGTAGAACCAGATGAACCAGTGGAACCAGGCAGATCAGTGGAACCAGTCCATCTTCTCTGCTGGAGTTCAGAGAGACACAAACTGATGTTGTTTTTGTTGATGATGATGATGATGATGATGATGATGATGATGAAGATCAGGACGTGACCCCTGGAGGTCAGTTTGTGTGAAGCCCCACTGGTTCCACTGGTTCCACTGGATTCCACTGGTTCCACTGGCCTGGAGAGACAGAGTTTGGTCGCTCGCCGCTGCTGAAACACTGGACGACGGTCGCAGGCCGCGACTCTGCGTCTGGACAGGTAGGGGGCGCCGGCCGACTCACCTGCGGTGGGAGTTCCTGTTGCTATTGACATGACCCCGTCCAGAGCAGCCGGGGGTCGGGCACTTTAACACATTCTCATACATGGCAAGGACTTGTGGTCAGCAGACAGGAGAGGGTGAGAGAGACAGCGAGGGTTAGGAGCAGACAGGAAGTCACCCGGCGGTCGGACCACGGCGGTTAGACAGCAGCATGCACACAGCGCCACCCTCAGGAACGTGGTGGAAACGCAGGGCCCAGGGGCAGTTTGCAGATATTATCCCTGAAGAGAAATACTAGAGTTTGGAAATGTTTGTGGGAAAACGTATTTGGGTCAGATTGATTGATTGATTGACTGATTGATTGACTGACTGATTGATTGATTGACTGACTGACTGATTGATTGATTGGTTATTAACAGCAGTTTGTTGGCCGATAACGTTTTTGAACGGGTTGATTTTAAAAGGCATCAAGTTGTTTCTTCAGCCTGAAAAGCTGACAAATCTGACACATTACTGCCCCCCCCCCAGAGGAGCAGGGGGGGTACTGCAGGTCCAAGGCTAGCCGTTAGCAACCGTTAGCAGCTGCTAGCAGAGGCGTCGCTCAGCTCAGACTCCACAAACTGCACCTGAACAGCTCCCACTTTTTCCACAAGCCTCTTTGACCTCTTTGTCCCCACTCACGGCAGTGACACACACACACACACACACACTCTCACACACACACACACACACACACACACACACACACAAAGTCGGTCATTTGCATTTTGTTCACTGAGACACAACAAGGAGAGTAAAGTGGGAGGAGCCAGTTTGTCATGCAGCGAGAAAAAAACAGTGATGAGTCTGCAGATGGGAAAGAAAAGCAAGGACGTGTGTGTGTGTGTGTGTGTGTGTGTGTGTGTGTGTGTGTGGTTTGACGTGCTCCTCTTGCAGGTTGTGGCTCTAAATCATGTTTCCTCATCCACTGCTTTATCCATCACAGATCCATAATAATCTCCTTCATTTAAAATCTTCCCTCGTGTCTCCGTGGAGCTCCATCATCTTTTTTCCTTCCATAAAATTTCAACTTTCTCATCTGAAAATCTTCTCGAGTCTAAAATCGAGTTGAGGTTGGAGTTGTTTGCGTGGCCGCCGCTCTGTGCCGTCAGTGCTGCCCCCTGCTGTCAGACTGCATTGACGCGGCGCCCAGATGGCGTCGTCAAGGTGACTCAACCCTGATCTAATCTGAACAAACCAATCGGCTGTGAGTCCAACACCTGATTAAAACCTCAGAGAAGAGGAGGAGGAGGAGGAGGAGGAGGAGGAGGAGTGGGGAGAGGAGATTGAGGAAGAGGAGGAGGAGGAGGAGAAAATCTGCATCTTCCAGCAGGTTGAACAAAAGAAAAGACGACACAACGTGAAGCGACAGAAGACGAGCAGCTTCATGCAGGACGAGATGATCGACACCCAAGCAGCCAAGTCAGCCCCTCGTTCCAAAACATCTCCAACCACGAAGAAGAAAGGAAAGACCCTCGGCTTTGGACCTGAAGGGGGCGGCGGGCGAATGGTGCTGCTAGCCCCGCCCCCTCCAGAGACCCCAGGGTGGCCGACAGCTGGACCACTTTTAAACTTAAACTGGCTCAATCAATTTGGTGCCTTGGTTGAGCGCCCCCTGGAGGCCCAGACGGTGGACCTACTCTCTGGCGGGACGCGGTCCTTGTGGGGGCACCCGGACAGGCTGCGGTGGTGCGGGTACAGCCCAGTCACGTGACCAGTGCCGTCGCAGCCCGGCGTGGGACACTTGCTCTCCTTCTTCTCCCCTCTGGAAGAATCTGGAAAAGACACCACCAGTAAATCTATCAGTCACTCTCAGGGTGTAGTTCCTGTCGTGGACCACCAGGGGGCCCCTTAGGCAGAACGGAGGAACGCTTTCAGATTGGTTTCGGTCCCCAGACCACTTTTTACTGGGTCTCGTCTCGAACTCGGGGGGGACTGGGGGGGCGGGGGTGGGGGGGCATTTTTACCGGGTCTTCTCTCGACCTCGGACTGGACGGACTCCAGATGTTTGATCCGGACCGACCGGTCCAGACTCGGCCGACTCCACAGGAATTCTCATCAAAGCTGCTGACCTTTGGGGTAGTACGCCCTCTTCAGGCCGTCGTGGTGCGTCCTGGACTTGCGCTCCTCGCCGGCAGCGCCGTGGCCCCGGTGGTGGTGATGGTGGTGGTGGTGGTGGTGGTGGTGGTCGCCGCCGCCCCCCCGCCGGGCAAAGCCGTGCTCCGGTTGGCCGCGCTCCCTGGCGACCTTGGCCCGCTGCGACTCAAGGGCGATGGCCTTCTCCAGCAGCGACAGGTTGCCCTTGGCGAGGTCAAAGGTCTCGTCCGAGGCCACCGAGGTGGTGTCCTCGTCGC
Source organism: Nelusetta ayraudi (assembly GCF_046127955.1). Taxonomy (NCBI): domain Eukaryota; kingdom Metazoa; phylum Chordata; class Actinopteri; order Tetraodontiformes; family Monacanthidae; genus Nelusetta; species Nelusetta ayraudi. Next base: position 165,051 of record NW_027466252.1, read on the forward strand.
CGTCCTGGCCGCGGTGCGACGCCGCCGGGCTCATCTGCTGCTCCTCCAGCTTCATCAGGTCGGCCACGTCCGAGTAGCTGCGCTCCAGAGGGTGCAGCTCCCCCTGCTGGCAGCCGTCGTACCTGCACGTCAGAGGGTCACAAACCGTGGTGGAAATGAGAAGCGGGGCCTGGTTCACGTCGCCAATCCAAGCCGCCAATAGGAAGTCACGTGACTCGGTTGACAGCCGCGCGGGCGCCGCCTACCTGCCCAGGTGGTGCACCATGTGGTGGTCGGCCAGGTGCAGCTGCTGGTGCTGGTGGGCCGCCGCTGGTTCTTCGCCCAGCTTGCGAGCGAGGTCGAAGCACTGGTTCCTCAGACACTCCAGGCTGCTGAGACACACGTCCTCCTCGCTGTCGGCCGCCAGCCGCAGGGAGGGCCGGCCGTTAGCCAGGCCGCCGCCGTCCACCAGGGCGGCGCAGTCCGGGTAGCCGTCCTCGGGCAGCAGGGCGGCGCCGTGGCCCTGCGCCAGCAGCTTGAGCGAGTCCACCGTCTCCCGCACCACGTCGCTGTCCAGGTCCACGCTAAGCTCCGCCTTCCCGTCGCCGTGCTCCTCCTCCTCGTCCTCTTCCTCCTCCTCCTCTTCGTCGTCCTCTTCCTCCTCCTCGTCGGCGCTGTTGGACGAGTTGCTGTTCATCTCCGACTCGGTCATGGCCTGGTAGGCGGCGTCCTCGGCGATCTTGCCCAGGTTGAGCAGCGACTTGGCCACCAGCTCGTCGTAGTTCTCGTACTCCTCGCCGGGGGGGCCGGAGCCGGGCGGGGCGGCGCCGGCGGGGGCGGAGCCAGCGCTGCCGTTGTTGTTGTTGTTGTCGTCCCTCAGGAGGGGGAGGAGCTTAGACGGTCCGCCGGGTTTGAAGAGGTTGTCGGCTGGAGGGGAGGAGGAGAAGAAGAGAAGAAGCGGGTCGACGTCACTTTAAGAGCAGGTCGATTGTCATTGGTCGGTGAGACAGGAAGCGGCTTGACACTGCAGGTGGCGCCGTCGGCCGCTGATGAAAAGAGGAGCGACGCTCTCACAGCCTCCGACGAGCTGCAGGAGATCTGGGAGATGTGGGAATTCGTCGGCCGCATCCCAATTATCTTCCTGTTTACTCACAAAAACACACAACCCAGAGCGCCGCAGCGCCGCCGCCGCCACCGCTAATTCTGGGCACGGCGGCGCAGGAAGCGGCGGAGGGGGAGGGAGCCAAAGAGAGAGAGGGAGGGAGGGAGGGAGCGAGGGAGGGAAGCGGGCGGGCGAGAGAGAGAGAGAGAGAGAGAGAGCGAGGCTCCGACTCAGGAGCCATAAATACCCTCTGGAGGAGAAGACGAGGCGGAGACCATGTGACGCATCGGCCGAGACGAGGCGGCGCTCAGGGAGGGGAGGGGCCGCAGTACCGCCTCCGTCCAGCAGGAGGCGGGAACCTGCTCTCTCTCTCTCTCTCCACCGTCAGCTGCTCTCCCTGACCTCCATCTCTTGCGTCACTGGCGGGGTGTTTCGTGCAGACGTGTTAACGTCTCCACCAGGCGTGTTTGAGGCTGTGGACACTAGGGGGCGCTAATCTGCTTCCTCTCAAATCTTAAAAAAATAAAGTAAAATAAAACTGGCAGTTCTGAGTACCTCCTGGCTGTACGCGCCAACCTGGTGTCTGTCCTGAAGGGCGGCGACACTTCCGGAGTCACAGAGCCAAAGACGACCACTAGGGGGCGACGCCACAGAGGGAAACAACAGTGAAAAACAGGAAGTGAGACTCACCGTGCTGACGACTCTGCCGCTGCTGCATCTCCTCCTCCTCCTCCTCCGCGTCATCTTCATCTCCCTCCTCCTCCTCCTGCTCCTCCTCATCGTCGCCATACTCCACCTCCTCCTCCTCCTCATACACCTCCTCCTCTTCCTCCTCCTCCTCCTCCTCCTCCTGCTCTCCACCCTCTCCTCTCGCTGCCTCCTCCTCCTCCTCCTCTCCCTGCTCCTCGTTGTCCTCCGAGGAGTCGTCGTCGTCCTCCTCTTCCTCCTCCTCCTCCTCCTCCTCCTCCTCCTCCTCCACTACCTCCCCTCGCTCCTTCCCTCCCTGCTCCTCTCTGACCTCCATGGTTTCGCTCTGGTAGCTGGTGTAGGTGCGCTCAGCCTCCTGCTCCTCCTCCTGCTCCTCCTCCTCCACCTCCCCCTGCGAGGAGGTGCTGAAGGGCCTCCTCTTGGCGGAAGGTTCCAGAGGTTGTTTCTCCAGAGCCTTCCTCTTCTTGGCCAGCGGGCAGCCGTACACACTGCAGGGAGACAAACGCCATCAGTGACATCATCACGCCGCAGCCTCGCCGGGTCACATGACCACCCGGTGACCACAGCGGCGGGTCATGTGACCGACTGTGGGGAGAAAAGAGTGATGAGACTCGAGACACTGAAGAGCCGAAACCAACAGCAGAGAGAAATACAACTGCTGCTGCTGCTGCTGCTGCTGCTAGCCTCAGAGTGTGTGTGTGTGTGTGTGTGTGTGTGTGTGTGTGTGTGTGTGTGTGTGTGTGTGCGTGCGTGCGCATGTGTGTGTGTGACCTTAGCCGCCTCGCCGTCTCCTGCCAATTAAAATTCCAGCAGTAATTAAAGCAGATCAGAAACGAGGGAATGCAGCAGACAAGGGCGAGAGACCACACATGGTAATTAGAAAGAGAGAGAGAGAGACTGTGTGTGTGTGTGTGTGTGTGTGTGTGTGTGTGTGTGTGTGCAGCAGGCTGAACTGATGCTTTGTGAGGACTGTAGTCAGGTGACCAACCTCCTCAGCCGCCCGCACCCCTCAGGACACGCCCCCACTGACCACCTGGAGCAGTGGGGGCGTGTCCTGAGGAGAGGGGGCGTGTCTTGGAGGGTTAGGACTGGGAACTGTTGCAGTTTCTCAAAACCATTTTCAATCATTTGATTCGCTCGTTCTGTTTGGAGCTGCTTTCATCACACACACACACACACACACACACACACACACACACACACACACACACACACACACACACATACATACATACACGCTTCAATGTAAAGTGGGTCCTCCTGCTCTGGTTCTGTATGTCGGCCTTGTGCTGCTCTGTCGGCGCTGCCTTCTGTTTCTAGCGGGGGAGGGGGAGGGGGAGGGGGGCTGGGGGAGATGCAGACAGAGCGGGGGGTGGCGGGGAGGGGAGGGGGGGCACTGGGTTCAATGTGGGCGACGCCGCCACGTTCGCATCCTATAGCAGCTGTTGCCATGGGAGACGGCGGGCTGCATCCCTCCTGGTCCTCACACTGCAGCATCGGCACGGCGCCTGTCGCCATGGCGACACCCTCCAGAGAGAGGGAGGGGAGGGGGAGAGAGAGAGAGAGAGAGAGAGAGACAAAGGGAGGAAGGTAACCCCTCCCCCGCCTCGCTGAGCAGCGGCACTCAGTCAGTCTGGCTGAAAGTTCCCCCAGGAGGAAGAGAGGTGGCGCTAGAGGACCCACCTTCTCCGTCTGTTAGCGGGGAGGAGCTAACGAGCTAGTGTTGAATTTGGTCCTCTGTGGTGGTGACATGAAACCTGATGTTTCGCTCCCTAAAGCCTCAGCTACTCTAGCATCCCCCGTTAGCGTAGCATCCCCCTCTAACCTAATGCGCTCCACAGGGCCCGGCCGGCACTATATCCAGAACACACACACACGGCCTTTAGCGCTAACAATGCAGAGGGACACCAACAATCTGAGAAAAGTTCCTCTCTGATTCACACAATTAGCAATTAGCAATTAGCAATTAGCATAGATGGACAAATGAGCTGCAACACACTTCCTTTAGTGGCGTCTCCACGTGGAGCTGTGACGAGGTTCTGGACTTTCAGGGTTCAGAGGTCACGCTGAAGATCCGGGTCATGTGACATGAATGCAAGCCAAGTATGAAGTGGTGGCGCCCCCTGGCTTTTCATGGCAAAATCACATCTGTGGCAATGGCAGCAGCAGCAACAGCAGCAGCTGACACACAAACAGCATCAGGAACAGCAACAGGAAGCTGCCGCTGATGAGAGACACAACTTCCTGCGGCGGCGGACGGTTCCGCCCCTCCCCCGACGCCAGCTCTGCCAGCGATTGGCCGTCCTGCCCTCACTCATTATCTCTGTTACCTCAGGCACCGCTGTCCAGAGCCCAGCAACCTCCACACACACACACACACACACACACACACACACACACACACACACACACTCTGCAATACCACAGAGATGCTTTAAAATAACCTCCAAACATTTCGCCCGATGCTTTGATTCCATTATGGATGTGGGATTTATTATTTTTTTTATTATTTATTTTTTTTGCTGCAGCTTCAGAAGAATGTGTTGTGTCTTTGTGTTGTTGTTATTGAACTCTGAGGTCACGTCAACACAGCCTCAATGTACACACAGTTCACCTGCTGCACCTTCATATATATACAGTACATATAAACATTTGTTTGTTTGTTTGTTTGTTTGTCATATGTTCTGTTTCTGATCTGATTCTGGTCTAGTTTGTGGTTCTGGTCTGGTCTAGTTGTGGTTGTGGTCTGGTTGTGGTTGTGGTTCTGGTCTAGTTGTGTTTGTGGTCTGGTTGTGGTTGTGGTCTGGTTCTGGTTCTGGTTCTGGTCTAGTTGTGGTTGTGCTGGTACCTGCGGTGCCGGGCGTACTTCCCGCTGACGTGTCCGCTGCCGTCACATCCCGGAGTCGGACAGCTGTGAAGGAAACACAGTCAGGACCTGAAGGACCAATCAGAGGTCTCCGAGAAGAGATGGGGTGGAGCTTTTCCTCCATTGACCCCGCCCTCTGAAGCTCCGCCCCTTTCCTCCCGACCATGAAGTCCCACTTTCTATTTCCCTCCCTTTCTCTCGGTCGGCCGGTTGAATCATGGACTCGTTGAATCGTTGAATCGTGCCTCCAGTCTGAGTCGAGTCGTGAGTCGAGTCGTGAGTCACGCCGTTGCAGCGCTGCGGCTCCTCCGCCCCGCAGACACGCCGGGGCCGACCTTTGACCCACACCCTGCACAGCTCCGCCCACCCTCCGCCCGGCATCGGCTGACCTACGCTCCTCCTAACTGCAGGCTAAAAGAGGAGCCGCGGGAGGAGGATGAGGAGGAGGAGGATGAGGAGGAGCAGGGGGTGGTGGAGGTGGAGATGTCACGCAGCCAATCGCAGCAGTGAAGCTCCAGCCTGCCTGAATAACAAGCTGACATCTGATTGGTTGAACCACCGTCAGGCTTGACGAGAAGATCCCACCTGGAGCCTCCATCCAATCAGACCTGCCCGCCCCCTTGGGGATCAGTCAGCTGATCGGTCATGTGACACCTCCAGCGCTGGACATCAACGAATCCCTCAGATTAGCCGCCCAGAGGTTTCCGGGGGGGATTAAAGCACCAGATTCACGTCACGTGACGTCGGGATGAGGTGTCTTAGGCGCCGGAGCCGTCGGGCTGCTGGATCCGGCCGGATCCGGCTGGATCCGGTTCCCACCGACAGACCTGAGGCAGAGTTCAGCCCTAATCTGCCGTATCGCTAATCCTCCTGCTGCTCACTGCGGCTCAGTGGGATTAAAGAGGCGGAGCCAAAAACACCTGCAGCAACATCACAACATCAGCTGCGCTTCCACAAGTTCTCCTGGCTCAGAGTCTCTCTGGTGACCTCACACTCCCCCCCCTCTCCCCCACTGCACCTCGGAATTCAGCCTTCAAAAAAACCTCAGCTGTCGAAGGTCCAGAAGGTCACAGAGGTCAAGGGGTCGAGGAGGTCGATGACGCCCTCGTCACAACCCTCGAACCTGGGACAGACCTCCAAGACCTGCTGGATTTCACTGCTGCTGCCAACGGGTTTCAAGAAAACCTTTCTGCCATCTCCCCCCCGGTGGCTGGCGGCGGGACTGCTCACCTGAACAGCTCCTGCGTCGAAGCTTCCACGGCAGCTTTGGGAAAAACGGGAAAATGCAGGATGTCAAGAACCAGTGGGAGGAGTCAGTCTGGGACTGACAGGAAGTGGACTGACTCACCTCTCACTCCTTTGGACCGCGTGCGATGCCGTTTCTTGGCCACATTCACCTCCATCTGGCGGAAAATGCGACCCGTTAGCACGTTAGCACGTTAGCAGAGGAGGACTACAGCTGCTGAAAGCCAACGACTTTTTGTGACAATACATGAAATGAACATCCAGAAAAAGAATAATAATCGTTATCATAGTTTATGTTCCTGAACGGCGGCGGTGTGACCGTGACGGCGCCCCCACCTGGTCAGAGGCGGGTGTAGCGAGGAGGTGGTGGGAACCAAAGAGTGTTGCTGCGGAGGCTTTCAGACGCCGTCGTCCAGAGTCATGATCTGCAAACACAAGCAGCCCGAATGGAGGGGGGAAAAAAAAAATCATGGATTTACCTCCGATAAGCCTCATTCATAAACCAGCAGCACCAGCACAACACATTCTTATTTTCACATTTAAAAAGAGATGAAAATCATAAAAACCAGAAGAATTCCCATGAATTAACCAGCAGTGAGTCGTTTTCACCCAGAACGATGCATTTATTCAAAGTGTTTGATTTTTTTACTGCTGCGGCTCTGCCGCAGCAGGTGGAACTCTTCATCTGCTGCAGCTCCGCAGCACGCCGAGGGAGGAGGAGCCGTCACATCTTCCTTCCTCTCCTCCTTCCTCTCCTCCTTCCTTCCCTCCCTCCATCCTCCGCTCGGCTGCAGCGCCGCAATATAAATGTAAATGACGGACGGCCTCGGCTGAACTCGCCGGCGAGGACGGGAGCATCTGAGGCCGCCGCTGCGCCGTGCAGCAGCTCCAGCACATCCTCACGACACACACACACACACACACACACACACACACGCACACACACACACACGCACACACGCACACACACACACGCACACACAACCAGCAGCAGAACAGAGAATTAAAGATCTTCTTCCTCCGTGGAAACTATACAGCTTAGTGGGCTGCACTGTGTGTGTGTGTGTGTGTGTGTGTGTGTGTGTGCGTGTGTGTGGTGCAGAAGGCTCCTGGGGACAGTTTGATTCAAGTGAGCAAAGTGAGGACCCTCTAAACAGAGCAGAGCCTTTGATGATGGACACACGGTTCCTTTATAATGGAGACGGAGAGCTGGAGCTCCTGGTGGAAGAAGGTCAGTGAATCTGATTCTTTGTTTCCGGGAATTGAAATGAAAAAGGTGAATTCTATTATTGTTGTGGTTTTTTTTTAAATAAATTATTTTTTTCACAAAATCAAGAGCAGGACGCTTCAGTTTTAACTTCATCAAAAAGTATCAAAGCACTGTTGCTTTTCCCAACGTGACTGCATTCCTACGCCAACTTCCTGGTCATGTGACCCCTAGTTTCCCCCCACCCCCACCCCACCCCACCTCTACTAGCCCCGCCCACAGCACAGATATTTCCAACCGTGAGGCCGCTTCTTTAGGGCCGTGATTCACAGAAAGTGAAACTAAAAAACTCAGGGGGACTTTTCCGCTGCAATACCACCATTGGCCACCGGGGGGGACTTTCCACCCTCTACTGGTCGATTAGTGTTCTGCTGCTGCTCCACCAGGACATCTGCAGTCTGGCAGAGTGGACTCTGAGATGTGGACGGATAGAAAGTCCTCCACCAACCAGAGCACAGCGTCACTCACACTGCTGTGCAATGAACATGTGACAACACACACACACACACACACACACACACACACACTCACACAACATGAGTCACGGCTCATTGCGCCTGTTTACCGTCATGATGCAGATTCATTTCAGACAAATTTATTTCTATGGAGGCCGAACCTAAATTATTGAAGCATAAAATACAGACTGTGTGTGTGTGTGTGTGTGTGTGTGTGTGTGTGTGTGTGTGTGTGTGTGTGTGTGTCCTATATGGCTGGCTCGGCGCAGTGTGAAGAGGAGCTCCCTGCTGTTTAGTATTCAGTGCGACACTCTGCCTGTCTGGTATAAAATGATGCAGAGCTCTATGGAGACACACACACACACACGCACGCACACACACACACACACACACACACACACACACACACACACACACTCTCACACACACACACTGTCACACCACCACACTCTGACAGAACATGCAGCCTTGCACACAGTAGCACTGTGTTGTGCTAAACTCTGATGCAGGATTTCCATAGGATGCCTGTTAGCTGCAGCGCCCCCTGCAGACTAAAACAAAAACTTTTTTTACTGATCCGATCAGATCCAAGAAGATTTTTTTTTTTTTTTTTTTTTTGCTTATTTTGTTCCAATATTATTTCTATGAATTTGATTATATAAAATTAGCCGTGTCCAGGCAGGAGGCGCCGCTGAGTCGAGTCGTTGCTGTCTCACTGAGCTAAGCGCTAACTGTTAGCCGCCTTATCTGCAAGAGCCAGGAAGAAGATCTGTTCATATTCACTCACAGAATTTAACAGAGATGGAATATATATTAAAAAAAAAAATCTAATAAAAATAAAAATAATTCTAAACAGGAAGTTCCAGATTCCAAGTCCAGGTGGCGCTACTCGGAGCAGCAAGGAGGAAACTGACTCAGCCTTTTTTTTAAAAAAAAAAAAAAAGAATGAACTTGTGTTGTAGCTTAAAACATTGAAAAGTATTCTTCTGTCAACTATAATATATGAGCAGAGTTTTACTTTCTTTGTGCTTATTTTCATCGTCCAGCCTGCGCTATAAAGAAGCTTTCTGCCATCAGACGAGTGTGGAAGCGCTGCAGCTTCCAGGGCTGAAACAGTGAAACGCACAACAAACACGCAGGCAACTGTGAGCACGAACAAAGCGCAAACACACACACACAGACACGCACACACACACACACACACACACGTGTTGTCGGCAGCCAGGTGAGGTGTGTGTTTGCTCCAGCAGCAGCAGCAGAAGCACTTTTATCAGACCAACAAACACAAAACACCTGCTGTGTGATGAGACGCTGCAGCGCACAAACACAACAGCCAAACAACGACACAACACGTCGCCGCCGCCGCCTCAGGCTGCAGTCGCCACCACAGATCCTCCCCCAGCTGCTGCTGCTGCTGCTGCTGCTGGTGGTCAGAAGGTTCCAGACTCGGACCAATCAGATCAGGGCTCGATTAACTCAGCCTGCCGCCTCACATAACTGTGTGAGTGTGAGTCCGACCGTCGACTTCCTGGATCCCCAGCAGTCCCAGCGGCCAATCAGCGCGCAAGAACACTGCTTAGCATTAGCAGACACGGTCACACGGTGCTAGCGCTGGGATTAGCCTGTGATGCTAACGGTTGACTGCAGCACACTGGTTGCTGGTTTTATTTCCCATCAGCCAAAAGCCCAAAGACTCAGAGACCCAGAGACTCATAGACCCAGAGAGTCAGAGATTCATAGACTCAGAGATTCAGTGACTCAGAGACCCAGAGACTCATAGACTTAGAGACCCAGAGACCCAGAGACTCATAGACTCAGACACTCAGAGACTCAGAGATCCAGAGACTCATAGACTCAGACACTCAGAGACTCATAGACTCAGAGATCCAGAGACTCATAGACTCAGAGACTCATAGACTCAGAGATCCAGAGACTCATAGACTCAGAGACTCAGAGACTCAGAGACCCAGTGACTCAGAGACCCAGAGACTCAGAGACCCAGAGACTCATAGACTTAGAGACCCAGAGACCCAGAGACTCGTAGACCCAGAGACTCAGAGACTCATAGACCCAGAGACTCAGAGATTCATAGACTCCCTCCTGTATATCAGCAGCGCTCCAGGTTGCCATGGAGACGGAGCCCAGAGGGTGATTAGCCGCATCAATTAACCTCCGACCAATCAGGAAGAGCCGTGGACGGCAGCCTGCCAGACTGGAGGGGGTGGAGTCAGACCTTCACATTCCTGAACTCCTCCACCTCCTCCACCTCCTCTTCTGTCCCTCACTGTTAAAAAAAATAAAACAAAACAAACATTTATTTTGAGATTT
>NW_027466252.1:182500-202500 GCF_046127955.1 Nelusetta ayraudi
ATCCATCCATCCATCCCTCCTTCATCCATCCATCCATCCATCCCTCCTTCATCCATCCATCCCTCCTTCATCCATCCATCCATCCATCCCTCCTTCATCCATCCATCCATCCATCCTTCATCCATCCATCCATCCCTCCTTCATCCATCCATCCATCCATCCTCCAACATTCTGCAACGCAGTTCCATGCATCTGAAAATACTGCAGTACTCCACGACAGTATACTGCCGTGAAGTACTGTAGTAGTCTGAACACTACAGAACTTGTTTGTTCCTCTCAACCAACCACTGGATGCTCCTCCTCCTCCTCCTCCTCCTCCTCCTTCTCTTCTTCCCCCTCCACCTGCTTCTCCTCCTGTTCTTCTCATTCATACTCCTACTCCTCTACCTCCTCATGCTCCTCCTCCTCCTCCAGGGTTTCCACCTGAGGTTTCTTCTCAGTGTAGCACCACAGGCACAACCCCCCCACCCCCCTGTGCCTCCCATCACCTCCTCCTCCTCCTCCTCCTCCTCCTCCTCTCACTCACAAACCCAGTGAATACTGCTGCTGCTGCTGCTGCTGCTGCTGTTACTGCTGCTGCTGCTGCAGCGGCGGCAGCGAGCACTAAATTATTCACCAGCCCTTGAAATGCAAACGACAGCCGAGGCAGCGAGGGAGCCGCCGCCGCCGCCGCCGCCGCCGCTGCCGCCGCCGCCGCTATGTAGGTCACTTCCTATCTCGCACGGCCACCGAGCTGCGGGAGAGAGAGAGGGAGGTACTGAAGTGAAGGATGATGAATCGGCAATTAGAGACGGCGGCAACAGGAAGTGAGGGGCCAGTCTTCTTCTTCTTCTTCTTCTTCTCCTTCTTCTTCTTCTTCTTCTTCTTCTTCTTCTTCTTCTGTGGTGTTTTGTTGTTCATCTCTGTGATGTGGAGTCGTGACTCCAACAGGTAACTTTATATCAACGCTCCATGTGCTTCTATCTGCCGCCAGGAAGAGCCAATCAACATCAGCTACCTCCAGCCACCACTGGGGGGCGCTGCATCTGGACCTGCTGGTGGTGAAAGCAGCTTCCGGTTTCTGTCTTTTCCTGCTGCGTCCGTGTCGACAAGCTCTCCAATTCTTTTTTTGTCTAGATCTGGGTTCATCACAGCGCCCCCTGGTGGCCGGAGGTAGCTGCGTTCCTCCTCTGAGGAGGAGGAGGAGGAGAAACAAGCCTGATGATTTTAAATGATCTTCCTCGTCTCTTAACAACCGGCGTGAATTTTCCATCTGAATTCTGCCAATATTTTAATTTACAATTAACAGACGGGAAGTCTGATTAAATTTTCCAGACGGCGCTGAAGCTCCCTGGAGGACGACCCCGTGACCTCCGCTGCAGGCAGAGACTTTTTTTTTTTTTCCTTCTTAAAATAGTGTTCGTCAGTGGTGAGTGTGGTGGGTGGGGGAGGGGCTGATTTCTGCATGAATAATGATTTGAGGCTGAATTAAGGAGCTCAAAGCTGCAGCCGAGTCCGCAAGAGGCTGATTAACGTTTGACACCAGACACTAGGGGGCGCCGCCGCCTGGAGGAGGAGCTGTGCTATCAGGAAGCTTCAGTCACGTGAAAACGTTTCCTCCCTGCTCTCGTCAGGTGGAGGGTATGGATGCAGTATAGGAACTGGATACTGGACTAGCAATATGGTGGCGCAAGGTTTTCCCAGTGGCCACTCGAGGTACTGCAGAAAAAGAAAAAAAACCCATGGGCCCAAACAGAATTTTCCCCCAATAGACCGCAATACAAAAACAGAGGCCTTTAACATGGTTTGCAGGATGACCTTTGACCTCAAACACAATTCATAGCAAATCTTTTAATTGTAGATTTTTCACTGATGGTCTTTTAATCGAAAAGAAAAAAAAATGCCAGAAGGCCAGAAAATCAGCAGCAAAGAGTTTATTCCCAGCCTCCTCATCCTCCTCATCCTCCTACTCCTCCTACTCCTCCTCCTACTCCTCCTCTGGATGCTTATTGGTCACTGGCAATGAGCAAAAAAAGAAAAAAAAATAACCTGCATCCAATTTGTTTTCATTTATTCTTTTCTTTCTTTATTTCTAAAAACCCTCAACCTGGGAAAAAAGAAAGAAGAAAGATCGAAACTAAAACAATTAGCGAAGCGCCGGCCCGGCAGAATCCATGAAAATGGGTTTTTGTAAGAGTGATTTTTTTTTCAGATTGGACTCATCGATACGAGCCGTTCAGTCCGCCAGCCTGTTGTCGGCTGGATGGATGTTCAAAAAATCCCTGCAGCAGATCGAGGCAAAACAAAGAGCAGACACACACACATACACACACACACACACACACACACACACACTCCCAGGCGCTGCCCTCACATCAGTCAGAATCCCAAACACAACTGGAGCTGTTCAGAATTTTCATTATTATTTTTTTTTTCTCCATGAATTTCTCAGTCAATTTGGCTCCGCCCACGTGCTAATTATTCCTCCACTCAGTGAATCACACAGGAAGCGGCGGCCGCCCCGAGACACCGAGGAGGAACTCCTGACAGCCAGGCAAGAGAAGCAGCCAGAAAGACTGAAGAAGCAGAGATCATTTATGCAGAGATATGCAGACACTGGTTGGCCCGTGGCGGACCTCCGGGGGGGTGGGGGGGGGAGCTTGATCACATGATACAGCAGGAAACAGACGACCGGCGGCTCGTCCGTCCTCACATGGGGACGACAGCACCGTTTCCCAGCAGGCCTCATTTGACCAGGAGGAGACGGAGCCGCCGTGTGTGTGTGTGTGTCTGTCTGTCTGTCTGTCTGTCTGTCTGTCTGTCTGTCTGTCTTTCTGATGATTTATCAGGCCCAAAACACACAAGTGCTGCACCTGTGGTGGGGTTTTTTTCTGCACTGTGTAAGTGTGTGTGTATGTGTGTGTGTGTGTGTGTGTGTGTGTGTGTGTGTGTGTGTGTGTGTGTTGGGATTCAGAGCGTGGCTGGAGCTCCAGCCTGCTGCAGAACCTGCGCTGCATGTTAAACTGCAGCTCGGCCGCGTCCCATTTAGAGCAGCAGAGCTGCAGGCGTGGAGCCACTCTAGGGGAGGGGGGGGGGGGGTCAGGGGAGAGGGAGTGGGAGGGGGCGTGGCCTACCGCGGCTGTGAGTGACGCAGAAGAGAGGTGTTGATGTGCTTTGTGGGATTTATTCCGTAAAGTCTCCGTTAACGTGTAGAAAGTAAAAGCGGGAGGGGCTTCCAGACAAACTGAGGCTCCGCCCCCCTTTGAGCAGCAGCAGCAGCTCATTCCCAATCAGTTCCATCCTGCTTGTGTTTTCTCAATGTTTTCCTGGATTTGGAAGATTGAAGTCGCACAAATCGACAGAATGGAAAATGAATGAATGATAAATAAAATGAAAAGAAGCGTTTTGGCTCCACCTGATCAGAGGACCAGAGGCCACGCCCACTGCAGTGACACCACAGGAAGTGCATTGTCGAGGGCGAGTTGTTGAAATCTGTTCGTTTGTCTCATTGTGCTGGTGTCTCCACCTCCTCTTCCTCCCTCTGCTCTTCCTGCTCCGTCTTTCCCTCTTCTTCTTCCTCCTCGTCCTCCTCATTCTCCCACTCCTCCTCCTCCTCCTCTTCCTGTCAATCACATCATTTCCTGCCTCTCAAGGCGGCAGCGCTCTCAGCGGGCTGTCAGGAGAAGCCACCCGCAGACTTTACCCACAATGCACCTCTCCTCGTAATGAGGGCGGTGCAGCTCCACCACCGAGCTGCAATTAAGGGGAACTTCTGAGTCGCTTTTGACAGCGAGGTGCGAGCAGAACCACGGCGTCAGATCCTGTCAGAGATCCTGTCTCCTCCACCTCCTCTTTCTTCTTCTCCTTCTCCTCCTCCTTCTGTTCTTCCTCTTCTTCTTCCTGTTTGGTGCTGCTGCAGCGTCTCATCAATCAGCGCTGGCCACAGTCGCAGCGCTAACAATGCTCCCACCCGGCTGCTTCCTTTCTCGCTGTGGTTATTGGGCGTGAGCGAACAACAGGCTCCGCCCACTCAGTCCTCACCGGATCAGAACCGCTCGGCCGGTGTAACGTTGTAGCTCTGAAAGAGGCTGTGTGAAAGGAGAGAAACAACTGCGCGCCAAGTCTGACTTTCTCTATTGGGCGCCCTCTGCTGACTGGGAGGCAAACTGCACCGTTAAGAGCGCTTGACTGCACTGCAGAATCTTTTTCCAGCCGTCATTTTAATCACAACGTTGGATGCATTTTAGTTTTCATTTCATTTCCATAATGGATTTTTTTCTTTCTGGATTCTATCCTAAAGGAAACACGACCAGTAAACAACAGACTCACAATCTGTCCGTCGTCACTCAGGTGAGTTTGACTGGAAGCATCTGTGTTTACACTGAGCACACACACACACACACACACACACACACACACACACACACACACTTCTCTCTCTCTCTCTCCTCCGCAGCTCCGTCTGCGTAACGATGTCTCACGCTTGCTTGAGCTCGGCGGCGCCCCCACCCTGCCAGCCGTGGCCTGACCTTGCCCCTCCCCCACCAGACAGACAGGCAGGAAGCAGCGACGAGCACAGAGTGAGTGGGCGGCGGCCTCGTTTCTGTGAAAAATCTCACATTTTTGGGTAAATGAAACTTCCGGAGGCCAAGCCTGCAGGGGGCGCCAGACCAGGCGAGGTTCACCCATTGATTGGGGCCTTTTTCTTCCTCTGCGCCGCCATGCAGATCAGCGGGGAGGTGGAGATAACGAGCCGCCGCCGCTAATGCCTCCATCGCCGACTTTAAAGTCAGATGGATAAATAAATAAATAAATAAATAAATAAAGAGCGGAAATTGATCGGCTCCATCACGGAGGCTGACTGAGGGCCGCGGTGCGTTCACTGACCCCATTGGCCAGTGGAGTCAGACAGGGGAGAACACGCCGCTGGTGCACGACATCATCCTACACAATATGGAAGAAAAAATGTATTATAAATAAATATTGTAGTTATAAATATAAATTATCCACCCATCCATTTTCAATACCAGCTTCTTCCTGAACTCAGGGTCTTTGGGGTCGGCTGGGGCCTATAAATACAAATATAAATAAATGATATATATAATATATATGTATATAATATATATTCCATAACTCCTGTTTGAGCCTAAAGACAAAAGGCCCCGCCCCCAACGAACACACTTTTTCAGACTTGAAGGTCAGACGCCAGACTGAAGGTCGCTGAAGGTCGCCGGGGTCAAACTGAGCCGGTGGACGGTCGAAGGCCTTTTACTGGACGACCTCAGTGACCTTCACACGTCCTGGAACTGGAGCGACTCCGTGTTGTGTTGTTGTGTTGTGCTTTGTCGAGTGGCTGAACAAACTTTTCTTCCTCAGAAAGAGCGGCGGCGGCGGCGGCGGCGGCAAAACATCCCCCGCTCGCTCTCTCCCTCGCTCGCCCGCTGGGTGTCGGCCGGGCGGCGGTGTCAGAAAGTTTTGCCGACGCTGGCGGTCTGAAACATCGACAACAGGAAGTTTCTCGTGTCGGTTGTGTTAAGTTTGAGCGCCGCCGCCACTCTGCGCCCCCCCACCCCCCCCCCTCACACCCCCACCCCTGCAGGGCACCGTGGACCCACGCCAGCCCCCCTCCCTCCCCCACCCGTCTGCTGGCTCGCCAAGGAGCAGCGCTAACGAGGCGCAGCTGCCGAGGAGGTGAAGTTGCCGCGGGGTGACCTCTGACCTCTCTCTCTCTCTCTCCCTCTCTCTCGCCCCAGGCGGGGTCGCCGCTCCTCACGCTCGCCGTGAGGCGGCGGCCGAGGTCAGGGAGTGGAACCGGCAACCTCCGTCCTGCCGCTCCGCAGCATCGACTCCGACCCATCGACCGGCCGGCCAGCAGGAGGAGGAGGAGGAGGAGGAGGTTGAGGTGGAGGCTGAGGAGGAGGAGGAGGGAAAGCAGCCAAGTCTCCAATTTCTGGAGGAACAAATGATTTTCTACTAACATGAAGGTCTGAAGGCCTGAGGAGCAACAAGAGCAGACTAATAAAGTCCGACTGTTGAAAGTTTGAAGAAGCGGAGGAGGAGGAAGAGGAGGAAGAGGAGGAGGAGAGCAAGTAAGGAAAAGGAGGAGAAAGAAGAGGAGAGCAAGTGAGGAAGAAGAGGAGGAGAGCAAGTGAGGAAGGAGGAGAAGAACAAGTGAGGAAGAGGAGGAGCAGAGCAAGTGAGGAAGAGGAGGAGAAGAACAAGTGAGGAAGAGGAGGAGCAGAGCAAGTGAGGAAGAGGAGGAGGTGCAAGATAAGATGGCGTGTGGAGGAGGAAGAGGAGGAGGAGAAGGGGCTCTGGGGGTCGGAGGAGTGAGAAAGAGATTGAAAAAAGAGAAGAAAAAGTGGTGATGAGAGAGAAGAGGCCGAGAGGAAGAGAAGACATAAAGTAATAACAGAGGAGGAGGAGATGAAGAAAAACTTTTGAAACAAGTGTTCAGCCTCTACAACTTGATGGTTACAAAAGGAAAACCGATGACGTAATCAAACGTCAGCTGATCAGGAGCGACCTCCTCACAATCCTTTGACCTCCTTCCACCAGCTTGGAATCCACCCCTTGTGACGTCACAAAGGGCAGCCGTCACCCTGTCAGGGTGGTGACCACAACCCCCCTGTCGCTTACAGGTGTGTGTGTGTGTGTGTGTGTGCAGTACACACGCACACACACTTTCTCTCTCTCTCAAAGAAACCGCTGTTCCATCCTGTGTCTCTACCCTGGAGCGCCCTCTGCTGGCAGACAGTGGAATCTACAGCTTAAAATAGTTTTCCCCCTTTTTAAAAGTGACAAACTTTCCCTTCTTCAGTCCAGCGAGGCCAAAGCTAAATGCAGGAGTCATATTTACCAGTCAATCTATGATCAATACTGATCAATACTCCAACTGTCAATCACTTCTTCACACACACACACACATACACGCGCGCCTGCGTGAGCAGAACTAAAAGCTTTATTCAACAGTATAACAAAGAAAATGTACATTCTGGGGGAACATCCCGGCGCCCCCTTCTGGTGAACGACGGGAAGCACAAACACACAAACAGCCGTCTCTCCTTCTAATCCGTGTCGTATTCATCTGGACCTTCTGACAACTTCACGTCCGTCTTCGCTGCTCCTTCTCTCGACAGGCGGTCGGCCTGCTCGTTACCACTGTAGCCCGCGTGGCCCGGGATGTGCATCTGGAGGAGGAGGAGGAGGAGGAACAGGAGGAGGAGTCACTGAAGGCAGCTGCTGACAGGAAGTGCAATGAGTGGAGGCGGAGCAGCGGCAGATGTTTACCCAGACCACCTTCAGCTGCTGGTTGAGTCGGTCCAGCAGGACAAAGTCGTCCTTGTTGACCACCGGACCTCCGGACTTCAGCTGCCAGTTGTTCAGCTTCCATTTCTTCACCCACTTGGTCACACCTGGGAGAGAAAGAGAGAGAGAGAGCAGAGGCTGTCACATGACCAGGGGCGGAGCTTAGAGCAGAGCCCCTCCCACCAGGCTGCTCACCGTTGATGGTGAACATGCTGTCGGTGTAGATGATCAGCTTCTGGATCTTCTTCTGTCTGGCCTGCTGCAGCGCTCGGCAGGCCGCCTACACACACACACACACACACACACACACACACACACACACACACACACACACACACACACACACACACACACACACACACACACACACACACACACACACACTTAAACTGAGCTGTACTGTGAATGATGTTCATCACTGCACCTTCAGCGATCTCACACACACACACACACACACACACACACACACACACACACACACACACACACACACACACACACACACACACCTGTATCTCTGCTCGCTGGTTGGTTTGTCTCCCCTGCAGCCGCTCAGCAACGTTCCTGCACACACACACAGTGGGAGAAGTCTGAGTGAGTGTGTTTGTGTGTTTGTGTGTGTGTGTGTGTGTACTTACAGTGGATGGTTGCAGCCCCAGTACACACCGATCCCAGCTCGTGCTCCTTTTTTCCCATTGGCTGAGCAGCAGCCGTCAGTGTAAACCACCACAGCGTCGCCTTAAACACACACACACACACACACACACACACACACACACGTCAGTCTCACTCTTCCCTCTCTCCAGTACTTACTGGTTGTTCTCTCTCTACCCATGTAGGTGAAGCCGTCAGGGCTACTGCCTGAGGAGGCGGAGCTTCCCGAGGAGGAGGCGGAGCTTCCCGAGGAGGCGGCAGAGCTTTCCGAGGAGGAGGCGGAGCTTCCCGATGAGGCGGCAGAGCTTTCCGAGGAGGCGGCGGAGCTTCCTGACGGTTTGCCTCGCTTGGAGTGAGGCTGTGGCTCCGCCCCTTCCTCCTCCTGGTGACCCCTCTTCCTGCCCAGCGGGATGTACTCCAAAGGCTCCGGCCCGCGTCTGGGAAGAGGCACCACGGCCGACTCCACCGACTGAGCTGCAGAGGAGAAGAAGAAGAATCAAGCTCCAGGTGGACCAGTGTGGAAGTTCTGTGCTGGAGAAGCAGCAGCAGCAGCAGCAGCAGCTGACCTGGGTTAACCTCTGGGACAGCAGGGGCAGCGGCTCCTCTCACAAAGGCCCAGGCGTCCTTCTCTGAGCCAAACTTCTTGAACTGGGCTGCTGGGAATTTAACTACTTGGCTCTTGCACTCGTCCCTGGATCAGTGCAAGAGAAGGAGAAGAACAATGACCAGGGATGAGGAACCCTCACTGTGCCCACCCCCACCCTGAGGTGTTCACTCCACTCAACCACCCTGAGGTGTTCACTCCTGTTCACTCCCTCCACCCACCATGAGGCGTACACTCCGGGCTTGAATCCTTTCCTCACAGCGTAGAAAAACTTGCCCTTGGCCATGGCGTCGTCTGCTGCCGAGCTGCAGAAGCTCCTCAGCGCTCGTCCGAACAGACCTCCTCTGAACAGACCTGCGGCCAGCCTGAACATCACCACAAGCCCACAGAGCGACGGTTAACGCAGGCGGTCAACATTGTGACGAGTCAAAAAAGTAACGGCGACATGTGACGCTAAAATATTTTGGCCTCGGTGCGTGACGCTTCTTGACACCGCCGGTGTTGTTTAGTTAGCACTGTGATGCTAACAGCATGCTATCTCTACGGGGGGTAAACAGAAAGGAACAGTAGAAAGCGTTATACCGTCTTCTGTCGATTATTAAGGTCTGTAAAAGTGGTTTCTTTAAATCATAAGGCAGCTGAAACGACTACGGAAACACCTTCACGGCGTTCGCGCAGCCGACAAGTTTCTATTTGTGCTCGAAATCTCGCGATGTTTCCTGTAGCCAATAGCGTGAAAGCTCGCACCTCCCGCGATAGCCAAACGCCTTGGCCGCATTGGATTAATGCAACTCTCGCGATGTTCCGGCCTCTTCCTTGGCCGTCGTTGACAGAGGTTAGTCGGACTCGATCGCCCAGGACCGGCGTTTTATACTTAAAATGTGCTTTAATGTCGATTTGTCGCCACATTCTTCCTCCGATTATGTTGGTGAACGCTTGATACCTTAGATTGAGTGACTTGCCCCAGCGGATGGCTGTTTTACATGTAAAAATAAAGCGTAGTAGAGAAGCCTCGGGTGAATGGATTCCCGTAGCGGCTACTAGCTAGCAGGCCGTGCATGTGTTCAGTTAGCAGGCACAGCAGGAAATTAGAGAGCTAAGACTTGTATGTTGGGGATTTTTATGGTGACGATATTCGAGTTTGAATGTTTTTCCTTTTGAAACAACCAGCCAAACTTTGTCGGCGGCTTCTGTCCGCCCAGCTAACTGGAGCTCCCCGCTTACCAGCAGTGTCGCCCGAAGCTAACGGCATGTCTTCAGGGGCTCGCAGGCTGCATTCTGGATTGCCGAATTCTACTATATTTAAAACCCATCTGTTGAAGCTTTATAACGCATCGATTCCTGCTCACGCAATGCGAGTTCTCCCTATTTGAAGAGGGTTTATAGCGGACACCATGCTAGCCCATACAAGCTAGCACGTTTCGCCATGTCACGTATTCTTAATTTTCTGCAACCTGAATGTTGTGTCTTTTCTTTTCTCACCAGAGACAAAGGCCATGTTTAGTACCAGCGCCAAGATAGTAAAGCCTAATGGCGAGAAGCCGGACGAGTTCGAGTCCGGGATCTCCCAGGTGAGTTCAGCCTCATGTCTGCTGTGACACCTCATGTTGTGTGTAGTGTGACCACTCAATCATAACACATTTACAAGCCGTTGAAGTTCAATGGAAGACCAATTTGACGAACTCTAAGAGAATGCAATATAACGATCAATAGGGCAGTGTACAGTTTAGACATCGCACGACATCGAACTCCTGCTCAGTGACACACAGATTTTCTATTGCATTGATGACACGTGTAAGAGTTGTTGGATGGGATCTGGAAGTGATTTGCATGTGTACACGGTTGAATCCAGTCACAGGGGTGGCACATAAAATTAAGCTTGTTCACACTGTGTTGACCCTACTGTGGTGGATGTAAACATGTCAGAGTTTTGTAGTAATTTGTGTGCGTGTCCCTGCAGGCTCTGCTCGAGCTGGAGATGAACTCTGACCTGAAGGCTCAATTGAGGGAACTGAATATCACAGCAGCAAAGGTAGGATGGCCTTTCAGCGCCACTTCTCCTCTTCTTGTTACTGAATGTCCTGCTCCGACGTGGACACCCAGCGGGCTTGTCCCCTGGCTCTGTCCTGGTGGCCGATGGGAGCGTAGCCTCGTGCTGAGACGTACAGTCCCGTTCCACGCCGTCGGACAGAAAGCTCCGCCCCCGGCCCCTCGGGTGCCGCGAGGACGAGCGTCCTGCATATTCCTACATCTTCCCAGAGTCCTTTGGGGCCGTGACTGGGGAGCTAAACCATGCAGTGCACATTGGCTCACATAGAGAGAGGGTGTGAGGCTGCCTGAAGTCCAGAGATGTTCTCTGATGTTCTGATTTGCTGCTACTGTCTGTCCTCCACAGGAGATTGAGGTGGGTGGCGGGAGGAAAGCCATCATCATCTTCGTCCCCGTCCCTCAGCTCAAGTCCTTCCAGAAAATCCAGGTGCGTCTGGTGAGGGAGCTGGAGAAGAAGTTCAGCGGGAAGCACGTCGTCTTCATTGCACAGGTGAGGAGGACGGTGTCGCTGCAGGAGGTCTGGGTGGAGGCAGAGCTCCAGCTCTATGTTGCACAGTAGTGCCATGGCTGGTGTGAAGACGATGAGCAGAAATTGCACCAAACAATACCTCGTATTGCAAATTGGACAGTTTTTTTGCATTACAAGACCTTCTGTCTCAAACCTATTAGAAGGCCTGACCGGTCATCTGTTGTCCGACGTGGACACCCAGTGGGCTTGTCCCCTGGCTCTGTCCTGGTGGCCGATGGGAGCGTAGCCTCGTGCTGAGACGTACAGTCCCGTTCCACGCCGTCGGACAGAAAGCTCCGCCCCCGGCCCCTCGGGGCCGCGAGGACGAGCGTCCTGCATATTCCTACATCTTCCCAGAGTCCTTTGGGACCGTGACTGGGGAGCTAAACCATGCAGTGCACAAACTGGTTTGACTGGGACTGACTGAGTCCTGATGTTGGTCTCCAGCAGACGATTAGGCCCAAGGTGCTGGCTATAGACGAACGCCGTCCTTCAGAGTGAATCTCTGAAGGCTTCCGGTCCACCAGTGTTGGACCCTCAATCTGCTCCTTTACTTTCCTCTGCGTGTTCTCATAATCTCCTCTCGTCTCTTCCAGAGGAGAATTCTGCCCAAGCCCACCAGGAAAAGCCGTGCAAAGAGCAAGCAGAAGCGTCCCAGGAGGTGAGCAGTGTTCTTCTCCAGCTGAGACCATCTCGTCGTGCCCGCTGCCGTTTTCTTCTCGTTGCTGCTTTTATATTATCCAAAAGTAAAACTTGTCTTGACTGAGAGCGAAATCTCGAGTGACCTCTGACCTTTGCGGTGATTCCTGCCGAACCGTGTCCGTCCCACTCCGACGTGGACACCCAGTGGGCTTGTCCCCTGGCTCTGTCCTGGTGGCCAATGGGAGCGTAGCCTCGTGCTGAGACGTACAGTCCCGTTCCACGCCGTCGGACAGAAAGCTCCGCCCCCGGCCCCTCGGGTGCCGCGAGGACGAGCGTCCTGCATATTCCTACATCTTCCCAGAGTCCTTTGGGGCCGTGACTGGGGAGCTAAACCATGCAGTGCACAGTAGCAGCACAAAGCAGTTGAAGATTCGTGGCAGTGAAGTGTTGGAGTATACAACAATGAGAAAGTGTCGGTAAAGGATGAGGATGCTGAAAGTGTTAAAAACAATATGATGATTAGTTGCAAACAATGGAATGCAAAATATGAAACGGTGCCATAAATGAAATAGATACTAACAGTCATAATGATGACATTAATATAACAGTACATTACACTACTAGTCAAAAGTTTGGACGCAACTTCTCATGCATTATTTTTTTATCTTTACAACTTTCTACACTGCAGATGGATACTGAAAACATCAAATATATATGACCAAGATATGTAATTATGTAGCAAAGAAAAACGCTTAAAAAAAAGAACTAAATATGCTTTCTATGAAAAATGGCTATTTTGAAGAATTGAAATATGAAACGTGTTATTTAACACTTTTTATTGTTTCCTCCATAATTCCATGTGCGTTCATACATAGTTTTGATGCCTTCAGTGAGAAACTGCAATGTCAACAGTCGTGAGAATGAAAAAAAGACATTAAATTCATGGGGTGAGTCCAAACCTTTGAGCGGCAGTGCACTTGGTTACATGATCATTTTAAATATTGTAATATTATATGAACGTAGACGATCATCTGTTAGTCCGTCCATGAGGATGTTCTGCTGTAGACGAGTTGAGGCTGCAGAACAGCCCAACGTTGGTCCTGCTGGAGCTGCGATTGGTTCCTTGGTCTTCAGGACCGTAGCAGAGCTTCTGTCTGCTCTGGTCGTGGTGGAGCCGCAGCTCCATGCTGAAGGTGTGCTGGCCTGCTCGCCTCAGCAGGGACCTGCTAGCGCCACCAAGAGGCCTCAGTGTGGCTTTTGTAACCTGAGGACGGGCAGCAGGAAGTTGTGTGATTTCTAAACTGGAAGGTCCATGTTCACAGATGCAAGGAACTCTGAACGCTTCCAGCTTATGTCAATGGTTCATATGCTGGTCCAGCGTGAATGCTCCGATTGGTCAACCTGAGGTAACCCCGTGTCTCCTCCTCCTCTTCCCCCGCCAGCCGCACACTGACCTCGGTCCACGACGCCATCCTGGAGGACCTGGTGTTCCCCAGCGAGATTGTGGGCAAGAGGATCAGAGTGAAGATGGACAGCAGCAGGCTCATCAAGGTCCACCTGGACAAGGCTCAGCAGAACAACGTGGAACACAAAGTGAGTCTCTGTCTGTCTGTGTCCGTCTGTCCTTCTCCGACGTGGACACCCAGCGGGCTTGTCCCCTGGCTCTGTCCTGGTGGCCGATGGGAGCGTAGCCTCGTGCTGAGACGTACAGTCCCGTTCCACGCCGTCGGACAGAAAGCTCTGCCCCCGGCCCCTCAGGGGGCCGCGAGGACGAGCGTCCTGCATATTCCTACATCTTCCCAGAGTCCCTTGGGGCCGTGACTGGGGAGCTAAACCATGCAGTGCACAGTGGCTGTGGTCAGAACCTCAGGTGGTCCTTGCTGTCAAAATGTCCAGATTGAAAATAAAAGACGTTGCTCTTTCTTGTCTTCCAGGTGGAAACCTTCTCTGGTGTCTACAAGAAGCTCACAGGCAAAGACGTCATTTTCGAATTCCCCGAATTCCAGCTGTAAATGCAGAGGACAAAATAAATTTGTTTACTGTCACTTTGTCGTGGATGTTGTTTTATTTATTTTTTTTAACTTGAGAGACTTTGTTCAACCCAGGCTGAAGGTCCAGAAAGGCACCAGGTATGTGTCACTGTACGTGGCCCTCTGGCGCCACCGTCTGGCCCTTGTATCAAGCTGAGATCAGTCCAGGTTGAGAGTAGTTCGACTCGTTGGCCACCAGAGGGCGCCACGTTAGCCTGTGGATGAAGCTGAGCTGAGGGGGGAAGTCAGGAGTGAACATCTGCCAAGTCAAAGATCTGAACTCCAGGTTGGTTACAGCAGAACTTTATTTATTGTCTTGGTAAGCAACAGTTGTCGAAGCAGAGACTCGACCGCTCGTGTCGAGTCGCTGTAAGGCCTCTCAGTCTGGAGTTCCCCCCCGAGGAACCGTCCCTTAGTTTGGAACACGAGGAAACGGCTGCGGTTGTTTGAAAGCACAGAAGAAGAATGCGGGTAACCTCGCAGTGAGTCGACGGCCAAACTCATTTCTGCAAACTAGCTGGCAGAAGGTCAGGGCTCCTGGGATTGTGACCTTGATGTTTGGCCTCTCATCGGAAAGGCTTCCTCAGTTCTGAAGGGGATTGGAGGGTCTCAGGTATTCAACCGACCGACCGACCAACAATTTCTGCAACATTTCTGCTTCATCACTCGTCTTGTAACTAAAGTGACGTCTGATGAAAGTTCAGTAACAGTGTGTGACCTCTGACCCTCTTCTCAGAGAAATGGAAAAGTAAAACTGCAGAGGAAAAAAAACAAGAAAATATTCACAAACGCGATTCACAAAGCTCCTGAGCTGTGACTCACTTCCTAAAACTTTATAGAACTTCATATACAAGTTTTTGTAGTAGTACTGTGCGTTCTTCTTCTACACATGAATTAGAAGCAGCTTCATTTAACAGCAGTTTGAGGCTTCAGGAGAAGAAGCCCCTGAAGCTGTTTTCAGCTCAGCAGGTCCACTGAACGGTTCTGCGATGCTCCGCCTTCCCGCCAGATTCCCCAGCAGCCTGTCTGTCTTGTCAGTCCCCTGTGATGTCACAAAGGGCCGTCGGAAAGAGTTGAATATTTCAACAGGAAGTTGAGTGAAACAACTTCCTGCCATCAGTGATGTCACCTCCTCAGCCCCTCCCTGCAAGTCCCACACGGTGAAACAACCTGAAGTGGCCCTGAGAGGTCGCCAGGAGGTCAAAGTTCACCGCAGCCGATTGTCCTTCGGTCTTAATCTCAGTTGCCCCCCTGCCGGCCACTGGAGGCAGCGCTGACCTCTGACCTCTGACCTTCCAGCCCCTGTGGATGCTCCTCAGTGGCTGAGCAGCCGAAGCCGGGCGAGCCAGCCGCCCAGTAGCGACGTCGACTGTTTGCTGAGCGCGGTGGGCGGAGCCGCGGCGGCGCCGGGCGGGTGGGAGGGGGAGGGGCAGGAGGCGGCGGCGGCCGAGGCCTTCTTGGACGACGACGCCTCCTGGTACGGGATGGTGGCGCTGCTGTGCAGGTCGGCGTTGACGAAGCACTGGCTGCCGCGGATGTGGTCGACGCCGCGGACCAATGGGTGCCCTCGGTATGGCAGCGGGAAGCGAGGCTCCTCCCACTCGCCGCCGCCCACCTCCTCCTCAGTGATGGCGCTGATGCCCTCGTTGCTGAGGTAACGATGCAGCACGCCGCAGCCTGGAGGAGAGACAGAGAGTTCTGAACTCCTGGCTGGGAGTGGCCCTTTGTGACATCACAGAGGGCCTGAGTGGTTCACCACATCTCAGGTGTTTTTAAACTCTAACGCAAAAAATAACAACAAGAAAATGACGCACAAACACACCCACACACACACACACACACTCTCTAGCTGCGTTTTTTTGCAAAATAAAAGCGATATTTCTAAATATTTCCACCAAGTACAATTGTGATTTCCTCCACCTTTCCCAGGTCTGGACCAGTCTTTCAAAGTTTAGGCGTTTCCACGACCAGTTTTTTTATTGCCATATTTAGGTTTTGCTCAGTTCTAGGGGTCATGGAAACGCAGTTCATTTGCACCAGCTAAATATTAGAAGCAGGCAGCTCGGCCTGCTCCTGTTGGCCCTCTGGTTCTGGTTCTGGTTCTGGTTCTGCTCACCTTTCCTTCCTGCAGCTGCAGGCTTGGAGCTGCAGTCGGCGGCTGACAGCAGCGACTCCACTGGCAGGGAGACGGGTCGAGGTTTACCTGCAACACACAGAGACACCTTAGACTGGGACAGTAGCAGCATGTGATGAAGATGATGATGATGATGATGATAATAATAATAGATTAGATTTTATGACTTATTCATGCGTATGCACTGTGTTTGTGTGGTGACTCACAGCGGGAGGATGCGCGCTGCCTCAGCCGGACGGGGATTGGCTGCCCAGGCTCGGTGGGCGGGCTCAGTGCCTTGCTGCGGTGCTGGTGGGCGTCCAGACAGGAGTCGGGACACTTGGGTTGGGTCGTCCTGCCACCAGTGTCTCTTCAGAGGGGGAACCGAGAGAGGGAGAGAGAGAGAGAGAGAGAGAGAGAGGCACCCTGGTGAGAGCTCGGTCCACTGCAGACTGGAGCGCAGTGAGTTGCACTTCCTCTAGTACCCACAGGGGGGCGTAGGGAGGGGGCGGGACGTGCAGGTCCAGGACGGACGGCTTCCCTCGAGGCTGCGACGCTTCGGGCTGCTCAGACTGGTAGGGACTCGGCGCTGTGGAAGCCACCTGGAGGGGGGGGCGAGACCAGGAGAATCATGACTTCCTGTTTCTGTCCAATCACAGCGTCCGTTCAACAACAGCAACAGCAGCAGCAGTCGTGTCAGGGAGGAGCTGAGGTCAGGAAGTGCGGATGAAGCTCTTTTGTTTCCTCGCGACCTCCAGACCTTGCCTGAGCCCGACTCGCTCTCGTCCAATCAGCGTCAGGCTGAGAGGCGCAGACAGGAAGTGGTTGTTGTTGGAAACCTCTTTGCTTTGTACTGACATCTGCTCTGCTAGCTGAGGTGACGGCTTCCTCCTTCACCTCTCTCCAGGAAACAGGAAGTGGGGACTGTGAAACAGGAAGTGTGGCCGGCTCACCCGGACGCTAGGCGGCGGCGGCGGCCTCCAGCGGAGGTTCTTGAGCGGCGCCGGCGCGGCGAAGCCCCCGCACGGCCTCTTCTTCAGCACCAGGACCACGGCACCGGACTCCGCCCTCAGCTTGGACACCAGGTGTTTGAGCTGCCAGCCCACCTGGGGGACCAATCACAGGGCAGAACCGCCGTCAGATAGTCGTAGTAGACGGTTGCAGGCTGCCACTCCAGACTCTGAGCTAAGCTAAGCTAAGCTAAGCGGTCACGTGACCCACCACGGTCTGCCGGTTGACCTGGACCACCTCATCCCCGGCGTGGATCTTCTGCGTCCTCTCAGCGGGAGACTGAGGAGCAGAAAGAAGAAGAATGAGGAGGTCATGTGACTTCCTGTCAGCCGGCGCTCCAAACAGGAAGTGCCGGAAAGACTCACGTTCTCCGTCGTCCCAGTGATGACGTGCAGGCCGTCGTACGTCGACTTGATGTAGATGCCCTGAGAGGAGGAGAAGGAGAGGTCAAAAGGTCAGGAGGTCGTCCTGTCACTCAGACTGGGGTGGGGGAGAGTTTGTGGGCGGGGCCTCACCAGTCCCTCGCCGGGCCTCACGTCCCTGATGTGCACCTCCTCCAGGCGGGCCGGCCGGCTGTGGGTGGAGCCTGTCGGCTGGCTGTGGGCGGAGCCTGCGGTGGTCTGGACCGTCTTCTGGCAGACACTGTTCAGGGCTCGGGACTGAAACACAGTGTGGGGGGAGGGGTGGAGTTTAACCACTTCCTGTTCCTGTCACTGCGAAACTCCACCACCCTGGCTGTAGCTCCACCCCCCTCTCTCTCAGAGGACGCCGATTGGTCCCCTGAGGCTCAAAGCACAATCTCAACACCACGAGAAATAAAACGCAGCGACCTTTGGCCTGGCGGTGCGGAAGTCAGCTGACTCAGCAGCAGGAAGTGTTATCTAAGACAGGAAGTGGCCGCTGCTGAGCTGAGTAAACAGACCCGCCTGGTCACACACACACACACACACACACACACACTCAATCTGACACCAGGGGACACACATTTGGTGCATGACAGGAAAAGGGGGACAGGAAAGGTGTGTACTGACCCTGCCGACGTGTGTGTGTGTGTGTGTGTGTGTGTGTGTGTGTGTGTGTGTGTGTGTTGTGAGATCAGCATCTCCAAACTCACCACTTCCAGAATCTTCTCCTCAATCTCATAAACAGTGCAGTCCTGCACAGAGAGGGAGAGAAGGTCGTGACATCATCTTCATCATCATCATCATTGTGTGTGTGCGTGTGTGTGTTGACGTCAGAGGGAGGGGCCCCTGAAGGCCTCATGGGGGTCACAGTGAGTCAGCGAACATGTGACAGGATGAAGGTGTTGCGTCTCACCTTCATCCTGTCACATGGAACCTTCTGAGGAGACTCGACCTTCACCATCGCACACAGTGTGTAGCTCCGCCCCCCTCCCTCCTTTAGCACCTTTAGCTTCTTTAGCTCGAGCAGAGGGTTTTGGAGTCGAAAGAACGGAAAATGATCCTAACTCAAATCTCAAAGTGTCTCATCGTCCACACAGACTCCACTGCCGCCGGCCTCTCACTGACCTTCTGCACGGTGGACGTGAGCTCCAGACACAGCTGGATGATTGTGCTCTTGGTGGATGTGAAGTCGTTGGTGCTGGACAGCGGCGTCCTGCGAGGGGAAACGACGCAGCAGGTGAGCGGAGCAGCAAGACGGAATACAGCGACGTTTGTGTGTGTGTGTGTGTGTGTGTGTGTCTGACCTGTCCAGCCAGGCCAGCAGGCTCTTGGCGGCGGCGATGAGCTCCACCACGGCGCTCAGGAAGTGGTTGGAGGGCTGGCGGGAGAGGCGCTGGTGGTAGGCGGGGTTCTGGCGGCGCTGCGACACGGCGGCGCTCAGGCTGTGATGCGCCGCCCGCATCTCACCCACCACCGCCTGCAGCTGGCCCGACTCCACGCCCGAGTTCTGCTCCACACAGAGAGGGGAGGGGGTGGCGGGAAGGGGCGTGTCAAAGAGAGAGAGAGAGAGAGAGAGAGAGACGGAGGGGTGGAGCAACAGAACACTCTGGCTCCTAATTGGTTGCCCGACTCAAATTAAATTCAATAAAGTATTTATCTGATCTAAAGAGAGAGAGAGAGAGGGAGGGAGGGAGAGGGAGAGACGGCTCCCGATTGGCTGAGAGAGATCCCTGATCTCGACCTTTCGACCTTCCCCATTCACCTCCCGCACCGGCAGCAGCAACAACAACAACATTCTCTCTGGCGGCGGTGCTCGTCATGTGACCCACTCTGCCGTTAAACCTCTAAATCCTCCTTTTCACACAAACTGCTGACGGCGCCACGCGGAGGCTCTCTGTCAAACTGCAGCTCTGGAACCAGTTGGCACCAGTTTGACTCCCCGTTCCCCCCCGCTCGTTGGTCAGGAACTAGTTTTCTCTGCGTATCCTTCCGCCGGCGCTCCACACCCCCGGCTCCCCGTTCACACACAATTTATCCGAGCGACGGCGCTTATTTCAGGCGGGCGGGCGGGCGGGTACGGAGGCGGGGGGGGGGGGGTCACATGACCCACCGACCGACTGACTGACCAGGGCGCAGAGCAGGTCGACGGCCTCCAGCAGCAGCTCCTGGTGCCCCACCCTGGCCACGCCCAGCGACTGCAGCTCCTGGTGAGACATCCGCAGCAGCTTCTCCCCGTCCACCTGCTGCTGCTGGAAGGTGGAGACGTACTGCTGCAGGCTGTCGTCCAGACCTGGGGGGGGGGGGGCAGAGGGGGGGGGGGCGGGGGGGGAGATGTCAGCACTCTGCAGGATGGATGGATGGATGGATGGAATTTTTTTTTTTTACAAGTCATCAAAGAGAAAGATACAACAACCACTCTGGACGGCAAACAGCATGGACGTGGAGATTGATCGCAAAGCGTTTTGCACCTCCGTCCTCTTCAGAGTGAGGTTTTGATGAGCGATACGGCCGATGGGCCTCACACCGTTCAGCGGGAACGCCTGCGAATCCCACTTTCACTTTGTCGAAGTTTTAGAAATGTGGCTTTGATTTTTGCCGTCACGCAAACGGAGCTCGTCAGAGAGCCTTTGGCGTGAAGGTGTCAAACAGGAAGTGAGCGGCTTGGCGTGATCATGGCGAGCATCGTTGGCATTGCTCC
>NW_027466252.1:212500-247500 GCF_046127955.1 Nelusetta ayraudi
GGCCTCCTGATTGGCTCCTGTGTGTGTCCCTCAGCCCAGGCCACGGCCGAGGACTTCCAGATCCGCCCCCACACGCTCTACGTCCACTCCTACAAGGCGCCGGCCTTCTGCGACGACTGCGGCGAGATGCTGTGGGGCCTGGTGAGGCAGGGCCTCAAGTGTGAAGGTACGACGGTGGTCACATGACCGCACCAAGTGCTGAGTGGTTCAACACGGTCTGCGTTCATCGCTGTTGTTAGTGTTGTAATTATCAGAGGGGTTTTTATAAACTGCTTTGGTTTTCTGACTGACTTGGTGACCAAAAGGGCGGAGCCAACCTGACTCCTCCCTCCCTCCTTCACTCCCCCTCCCACCCCTCCCCCTCCAGGATGTGGGCTGGACTACCACAAGCGCTGTGCCTTCAAGATCCCCAACAACTGCAGCGGGCTGAAGAAGCGCCGTCTGTCCAGCGCCTCCCTGCAGGGCCCTGCCCCCCCCGCGGCCCGCCCCCCCTCCATCGAGGCCCCGCCCACCCCGCAAGACGAGGTGCGTCGCTCTCGCAAACGGTTTCATTTTTTTTTTGCAACGGCTGCCAAGTCACATGACCTGCTGTCAGGGTGGTCAGGTGACACAGCGGCGCTGCAGGAGTGACGTACAAATTACACAAACTACAGCGATGTGAAGCCAGTCACATGGTTCCACTGTGCAACCAGCCAGGGTGTTCCAGTAGTCTCCCTCTCTCTCTCTCTCTCTCTCTCTTTCTCTCTGACTCTGACTCTCTCTCTCTCTCTCTCTCTCTCTCTTTCTCTCACTTACACTCTCTCTCTCTCTTTCTCTCTGACTCTCCCTCTCACTCTCTCTCTCTCACTCTCTCTCTCACGCTCACTCTCTCTCTCTCTCTCACTCTCACTCACTCTCTCTCCCTCTCTCTCCCTCTCTCTCACTCTCTCTCTCACGCTCACTCTCTCTCTCTCTCTCTCTCACTCTCACTCACTTTCTCTCCCTCTCTCTCCCTCTCTCTCTCTCTCTTTCTCTCTCACTCTCTCTCTCACTCTCTCTCCCTCTCTCCCTCTCACTCTCACTCACTCTCTCTCCCTCTCTCTCCCTCTCTCTCTCTCTCTCTTTCTCTCTCACTCTCTCTCTCACTCTCTCTCCCTCTCTCCCTCTCACTCTCTCTCTCTCACTCTCTCTCTCTCTCTCTCACGCTCACTCTCTCTCTCTCTCTCTCACTCTCACTCACTCTCTCTCTCCCTCTCTCTCTCTGTCTCTCTCCCTCTCACTCTCTCTCTCTCACTCACTCTCTCTCCCTCACTCCCTCTCTCTCTCTGTCTCTCCCTCTCTCTCTCTCTCTCTCTCTCTCTCTCTCTCTCTCTGGTGCCTGCGGGCGAGTCACTGGATTTTCCATCCCGTTCAAAGCGCGGCAAACAACTGAGTCACAGTCGGCTGGAACTGGAACAGACACACTTTTTATCAGCGTCAGCCTCGTCACACTGACACACACACACACATACACACACACACACACACTGTACAAGTTGTCTCCGTGCTCTGGGACACACCCGTCCTTCACCGAGTCCTGGACTCATGACTCTTAACTGAGCCGATAGCCGAGAGTCAGAGCCGAGAGTCAGAGCCGAGACTCAGAGCCGAGACTCAGAGCCGAGACTCAGAGCCGAGACTCAGAGCCGAGAGTCAGAGCCGATCGTGTGTGAGTCATATGGCTCAGTGAGTCTCAGTGATTTAATTCACGCGTCCAGACGTCCTGCTGTTGACCTCCGGCCCTCCAGGTGGCACCGTTCTGGTGCCGTCTGATGAATCAGAGGTGGATTGTGGGGTAGGAGGCGGGTCCAGGGATGGAAGACATCAGATTGGTGGAGTTCCTGCCTCCCCTCGGCCCCACCCCTGGTTTTTTCTACCATGCTGTTGTGGAAGTGAATGACTCAAACTCTCCCCTGCTGTCTCCATGGGTTGGAAGCAGCAGCGTCCCCTGCTGGGCGCTGCAGGGAAGCGCAACTCGCTGCTGAGCGGTCGGCCCATCTGGATGGAGAAGATGGTCCTGGGCCGTGTCAAGGTGCCCCACACCTTCTCAGTGCACACCTACACCAGGCCCACCATCTGCCAGTACTGCAAGAAGCTGCTGAAGGGCCTCTTCCGCCAGGGCCTGCAGTGCAAAGGTGACTCCGCCCCCTCCTGCCACGGACCCCACCCATCCCTGCCTCTGACTCCACCAGGCCCTGATGATGATCTGTGCTCTCCTTCCTGCAGACTGCAAGTTCAACTGCCACAAGCGATGCTCCTCCATGGTTCCTCGGGACTGTCTGGGCGAGGTGGACTTCAACGGAGGTTAGTTGTTGTTGTTGTTGTTGTTGTTGTCTTTCCCAGAGTTCTGCAGTCAGTCCAAGCGTAGCATGTAGCATGTAGCATGTAGCATGTAGCCAGCCTGCTGACTGTAGGAGAAGACTCTTCCATCAGCTAGCGCTAGCTAGTTAGCATCGACTGCCCATCGCTTTTACACAAGCCAAGTTCTTGTGTTGACTCCTCCACTCCTCCAACCCCTCCCCCCCACAGAGCCGGCCAGTCCCAGCGGGGACTCGGACGCAACCATGGAGGTGGACACCGGCGACGGCAACAGCGACGGAGGACACAGCATGGACGAGCAGGACGAGGCCTCCACGCCAGAGGAGAAGATCTTCTTCATGGACGAGGAGGGACCAGCAACTATAAGGTGAAGGTCCAGGAAGAAGGTCCAGAGGGAGGAGGTGCTGAGGGAGGAGGTGCAGAGGGAGGAGGTGCAGAGGGAGGAGGTCCAGAGAGGAGGTCCAGGGAGGAGGTCCAGAGGGAGGAGGTGCAGAGGGAGGAGGTCCAGGGAGGAGGTTCAGAGGAGCCTTCAGACTGGACCTCCAGGAGATCCAGTCTGGGAAAACTGACTGTGTGTGTGTGTGTGTGTGTGTGTGTGTGTGTGTGTGTGTGTGTGTGTGTCCATCCACCAGCAGCAACATCCCCCTGATGCGGGTGGTCCAGTCCATCAGACACACCAAGGGCCGGAGCTCCAGCGTGGCCAAGGAGGGCTGGTTGGTCCACTACAGCAGCCACGACCCCCTGGTGAGGAGCTGCTGGCCCCGCCCCCTGGCACAGCCAGCCCCGCCCCCTGGCACAGCCAACTTAACGTCATATTCTGTGTATCTTTGTGTGTGTGCAGAGGAAGAGACACTACTGGCGGCTGGACAGGAAGAGCGTGACGCTCTACCAGAACGAAAGTGGATCCAAGTTCTACAAGGTGAGGCGGAGTCTCGGGTTGGAGACACGCCCCCTCTCAGCCAATCGAGGCTCCTGATTAGTCCGGCTGGTGTGCGGAGGGGGAGGAGTCAGGAAGTCCGAACGAGAACCCTTCCTGACCCCCCTGACCTCCTCCCTCTGACCTCCTGACCTCCTGACCTCTGAAGTGTGTGTCCACACAGGAGATCCCGCTGGCTGACATCCTGCAGGTGGCGCCAGCGCAGGACTTCAGCAGGCTGGCGCCGTGCAGCCGGCCTCACTGCTTCGAGGTGGTGACCGCCACCACCGTCTACTACGTGGGCGAGGACGGCGGCGAGGACGGCGGCGAGGACGGCGAGCTCCGCCCCCACGCCGGCGAGGGCCGGGAGGTGGGGCGTGGCTGGGAGAGGGCCGTACGCCACGCACTCATGCCTGCCACGCCCAAGGCCAGCGTGGGGGCGGGGCCTGGCCAGGGGCGGGACCACAGTGAGTGACACACACACACACACACACACACACTGGAACCTGTTTGGAGGGGTTTCAAGGTCTTCAGGCCCTTCAAGTTTCAACACGACTCGGCTGTGATTGGTTCAGGACTCGGCTGTGATTGGTTCAGGACTGGGCTGATTGGGGTCACTGGATGTTAAAACAGTCTAAAGTGTCTTTGAGTGAACTCAACCCGCTGTTTGGGACTGATGGAGGATTTTCAACCTCAGTTACACAACCTGACTGTCGACCTGATTACCAGCAGGGGGCGTGGCTGATCGATCTCAATGCCGGCCGCCTATCGGAAATCAATAATGACTCGCCAGTGGAAATTCACTCACT
This sequence comes from Nelusetta ayraudi, assembly GCF_046127955.1. NCBI lineage: Eukaryota > Metazoa > Chordata > Actinopteri > Tetraodontiformes > Monacanthidae > Nelusetta > Nelusetta ayraudi. The sequence continues at coordinate 216,563 of NW_027466252.1, forward strand.
CACTCACCCACACTCACACTCACACACACACACACACACACACACACACAGCCTCTCTGCAGGAACAGGAAGTGGCAGTCCAGTCTCGTCCAATCAGGCGTGAGCTCCTCTGAGATGCTGCTGGTCCATCCAGACCTTCACTGTGTGATGTTGTGTTGTCGTGTTGTTGTGTCTCCTCAGGTGAACTGTCCATCAGCATATCAGTGTCCAACTGCCAGGTCCAGGAGAACGTGGTGAGTGGCTGTTCAAGCTGTCCATCAAACCTCGCTGGGGGGTGGGGGGGGGGGGGGGCGGGGCCAGGAGGGCGGGGTCTGGTATCCAGTCATTGGCTGAAGGATCATCAGTCATCTTCAGACATTATTGATCAGACATTCAGCCCTTTAGTCACATTTCTACTGTGGGAAGGTGTTAGCCGACTGAGCTAACCTCTCTAGCTAGCCGCTGATGAGCTAAACTCGCTAACTAGCGAGCCGCTGATGACCTGGCTAGCTGGCTAACAGATCCCTCGGTGAAGCTGTGCTCTCCCTGCCGCAGGACATCAGCTCGGTCTACCAGATCTTGGCCGACGAGGTTCTGGGCTCGGGCCAATTCGGGATCGTCTACGGAGGTGAGTCACCTGACCCGGCGTCGGCGACCATCCCGCCTACCTTCCTCTCACCCGCCGCCTTGTCGGGTTCACAGGGAAACACAGGAAGAGCGGCCGAGACGTGGCCATCAAGATCATCGACAAGATGAGGTTCCCCACCAAGCAGGAGAGCCAGCTGAGGAACGAGGTGGCCATCCTGCAGGTGGCTGAATCAACACCGCAACTTCCTGTCTGGCTTCGAAGAACACGTTGGGTCAACCAGGTTGTTGTTCCTCCTCCTCCTGCTCCTCACAGAACCTCCAGCACCGGGGCATCGTCAACCTGGAGTGCATGTTCGAGACTCCTGAGCAGGTGTTTGTGGTGATGGAGAAGCTGCACGGCGACATGCTGGAGATGATCCTGTCCAGCGAGAGGAGCCGCCTGCCCGAGCGCCTCACCAAGTTCCTGGTCACGCAGGTCAGTGGTGATCAGTGGTGATCAGTGGTGGTCCAAAGACCCCTGAGGGTCCTTCAGGGAAGTGAGATGTTCCCACGGTGGCTCCTCCTCTCCTCCAGATCCTGGTGGCCCTCAGACACCTTCACTTCAAGAACATCGTCCACTGCGACCTCAAGCCCGAGAACGTCCTGCTGGCCTCGGCCGAGCCCTTCCCTCAGGTGAGGCCCCGCCCACATCCAGCCCGTCCCCTGCCCCTCTCCGTCTACACCGCCGGGCAAACGTTTGGACGCACCGTATAAATTCAATGTCTTTCTTTTATTCTCACGGCCATTGACATTTCTCACTGAAAGCTTCCGAACTACGTATGAGTGTCACGTTATAACACGATACCGAGCCCCGCTTCTTTTTTCTAGCGTAGCAACAATGCGCTTCTGTGCTGCACCCTCCCACAGGTGAAGCTATGCGATTTCGGCTTCGCCCGTATCATCGGGGAGAAGTCGTTCCGCCGCTCGGTGGTGGGCACGCCAGCCTACCTGGCGCCCGAGGTGCTGCGCAGCAAAGGCTACAACCGCTCGCTGGACATGTGGTCGGTGGGCGTCATCGTCTACGTCAGCCTGAGCGGCACCTTCCCCTTCAACGAGGACGAGGACGTCAAGGAGCAGATCCAGAACGCCGCCTTCATGTACCCAGCCAACCCCTGGAAGGAGATCTCACAGGAAGGTAGCCCTGGGCTAACCCCGCTAGCCAGCTAGTCACTCATGAGCTAACCTCACCAGCCAGCTAACTGCTGATGAGCTAACCTGTCCAGCCAGCTAGCCACTCATGAGCCAACCTCACTCACTAGCTAACTGCTGATGAGCTAACCTCTCTAGTTAGTTAGCTAACTGCTGATGAGCTAACCTCACTAACTAGCTAGCCACTGATGAGCTAACCTCTGTGGCTAGTTAACAAACTGCTGATGAGCTAACCTCTCTCGTTAACTAGCTAACTGCTGATGGCTTAACCTCGCTAGCTGTCTAGCTACTGATGAGCTAAGCTCGATGTCAGGACATCTGGGCCAAAAGGCTCCAGTCGGCCTGCAGGAGGCGCTATTCCGCAGCCACCGTTGCCAATGTGTTGACCAGCCCCACTGTGTCTCCTGCAGCCACCGACCTGATCAACAACCTGCTGCAGGTGAAGATGAGGAAGCGCTTCAGCGTGGACAAGACGCTGAGCCACCCCTGGCTGCAGGTAGCGGAACTGTACCCGCAGGAGACGACTGGCAGAGGTAGCGGTGTGTGTAGACTTGTGTTTGTCGCCCCCTGCAGGACTACCGCACCTGGCTGGACCTGCGGGAGCTGGAGACCCGGCAGGGCGAGCGCTACATCACCCACCACAGCGACGACGCCCGCTGGGAGGAGTTTGCCGACCAGCGAGGCCTTCACTGCCCCACCCACTTCATCACCTCACCCAACCTGGACCACATGGACGAGGACCCCTAGTGGACGGTGGTGGTGGTGGGACCTGACACAGACTGCGAGTGAGTGAGTGAGTGAGTGAGCGAGTCAACAACCAATCACACTGCAGGATGACCAGCCGGCACCTTCCTGTGAGTCAAGGTCGTGAGTCAAGGTCGTGAGTGACGCTGACTGAGAAGATTCTGTTGTGTTTGTGATTCTGTTTGTGTTGCAACTTGTTCAGAACTTTTCATTTGGAGGGAATTTTCACTGAAAATAACTCTGAATTTTTACATCTACAAAACTGAAATGATATAAATAAAATATTTTTTTGGTAGTTCCAACTGAGCTGAGAGTTGAGGTGTAGTTCTGAACAGGTCGGTAGTGGGACACTGCAGTCAGCTGATCGCAGTCGCAAACACAAAGGGCTAAGATGAAACTTTGACAGAAGAAATAAATATAAATATATATTTCAGAGCCACTTTGAGTGAAAACAATCCGAGACACGTCCTGAGAAAATATTTTTCATTTATGAAAAATTATCATTTTCATTTAGTTGTTTTTTTTTTTTACAACAAATGTCATGCGGGAGACTTTTATTAAAGCTGATATTCTTCTGACTGATGATGAACTGATGTTTTTTTTTTACCGCGACAAAGTGGTGACTGAGGGTTGAACTGGAAACAGTTCCATATTTCTGCCCACTGGCGGTGAAGGAAGACATTTTTACAATCTGGAATTTAATTTTTTTTTAATGTTTCTCTTCGTCACATTCTTCAACTTCATCACAGAGGACTGCGGTCCGTCTGGAGGGCGATGACCTCTGACCTCTGTTGCCCTCCCTCAGTCACACACACACTGACAAGACTTCACGTGTAGAGCACTTTGCTTCCAGTCCGGTCCAGTCCAGTCCAGTCCGGTCCAATTCGGTTCATTCCAGTCAAGTGCGGTCTGGTCTGGTCTGGTCCGGTCCAGTCCAGTCTGGTCAGGAGAAGCTGATGGGGCTGAACCCGGCCACAGGAAGTGGTGCTGGTCTCCTCTTCTTGTCCAGCTGGAGGCCCCCTGCTGGCCTGCCGGGCTCCTGCAGGCGGCTGAGCGGCAGCAGGCTGAAGAACAGGAAGCGCTCGCCCATGTGGGCGGGACTAGTCAGCATCTCGTAGCTGCCAATCAGCTGCTTCCTGGCGGCGGCGTCGCTGCAGTTCCTCAGGAGGACCTGCGGGGGGGGGACGGGGACGACAGAGAGGGAGGTCACTGGTGGAGGTCGGAAGTCAGGGGTCAGAGGTCGTCTGAATGCTCCCACTCGCCTGCATCCGGGCGTCGACGCCCATGTTCTTGAGAAAGGCCCTCTGGGTGATGGGTCCCACGCAGGCCACGCCCCCTCCGGCTGCCCGCCGCAGGTAGCTGAAGTCCACGTCGGCGGTGAGGTCAGCTGACCCCGGCGAGGAGAGCACGGGGTGGAGCTGGTGACCTTTGAACCCCTGTAGGACCATCGGGTTAGCACTCACTCCTCCGCCCGCTGGTCATCTGCAGGCGTGGCCTGCTGTTTACTTGTGGGCGTGGCCTCACCCTGAAGGTGTCGCTCTTGGTGCCGTCGTGGCCGTAGTCGGCGATCAGCGCCGCCCCTCCGTCCCTGCTGATCCTCCGGGCCAGCTGCTGCGCCAGGACTCCGCCCTCCGCACACACCTCCACGTGGCTCCGCCCCTCCTCCGCCTGCACACACACACAACACAGCTGCTCACCTCCTGGCCAGTCCAAAGCCCGCCCCTCTCCAAGGTCAAAGGAGTCATGAAGACCACAGGGGAACCTTGCTGACCAGTTTCATCCAGTTCCTCCACCAGTCAGGGAGGTCCGTTCTAGTCTGGTTCAGTGCAGTCTGGTCTAGTCTAGTCTAGTCTGGTCTGGTCCTCAGCCACTAACCTGCAGCAGTGTGGAGGAGGCCGGGGTCGGGGTCGGTGCCAACACGAACCTCAGCTGCTCTGGTTGGTTCTCGTCCACGTCCACCATCACCTCCCGCCAGCCTCTCTCAGTGCGCTGACACACACACACACACACACACACACACACACACACACACAGGTTTTCATCTGAACTCAATGGAAGACATGAAGAAGTCACTCAGAGAACCGACACCGACCTGGAACTTGTGGATGGGCAGAGCGTCAAAGAACTCGTGGGCGATGAAGATGCTGAAGCCTGGAGGAAGAAGAAGAAGAAGAAGAAGAAGAAGAAGAAGAAGAAGAAGAAGAAGAAGATGTATTCATAAAATAAAATACATTTTTTGACTTCTGCCTCATGTTCAGCGGCTCTGAAGTGTGTGTGTGTGTGTGTGTGTGTGTGTATGTGCGTGTGTGTGTGTGTGTGTGTGTGTGTGTGTGTGTGTGTGTGTGTGCCTACCTGCCGGGACGTCCTCCAGCCGTCGGTACCAGCTCACCGGCAGCCCCTCCGCCGTCTCCCCGTGGCGGTACACCTCTTGGTCCTCTGCTGCCACCTGGTGGCCGCTGTGCTCAGCCGTGGTCAGAGTCTGGGCCTGGATGAGACTCAGCGTGGGACTCACCTCCACCAGGTGCACGGACACGGAGGCCTGGCCGAGCACGGGGCGCAGCTGTCCAAACACCTGCAGGGGGCGGTAAGGCTTCACGTTAAGGCAACGGGTCCGACGGTCGGTAGAGAGGACAATAGAAGTTTGATTCTTCTGAGTCGTTTTCGCGTCGATGATGACAAATTGAGAACTCCCATCGTTTTTTTATACGCAAGCGCCGAGCCGGAGGTCTCACTCTGATGATGTCACTGGCCAACGAGCCCTTCCCAGGTCCGAGCTCGACCAGCTGCAACTGTCCGGGACGTCCGGCCCCCATCCACTCGCTGACGATCCACACGCCGATCAGCTGGAACCAAGTGGAAACACGGCCAACAGTCAGACCAGGTGAACGCCACCTAGTGTTGCAGTACTCCCTACTGGTCTCCGGAACACTTTGCAAGGGTCTTGTCTGGGTCTCGACCGATTCAAAGACACCTTGCTGAAAAAGAGCTGCTGTTTCATTTTTATCTAAAGTCTTGGTCTTTGGTCTCGATCACGACGCCCTCTCTGGTCTTGGTCTCGGTCGGTGCCGTCTGCACGACAGCGCTGACTCCACCGGTGACTCCGCCCCCTGTTCTAAAACCTCTCACCTCTCCGAAAATCTGACTGATCTCCGGCGACGTGATGAAATCCCCGTCGGGCCCGAGCATGTTGTTCCTGACGTAGTAACCCTGAAACAAGGCGAGACACGCGCGGTGAGAGCTCGTCAGGGAACCCGCCGTCTCTGTCGCCCTCTGGTGGCGGTGATGACGATGAACACGTCAGACTGACCGTCACGGGGTTGGTGAGCACCTCCCTCATGTACTCCGCCACGGTGATGGGACCCGTCGACTTGATCTTGGAGGTCAGGTGTCGCAGCATGGAGGGGCGGGGCTTCGCGTCGTCAGCCGCCGAGCCGCACAGCAGCCTGGGCAGCAGGGGCGCCCTCCATCGGCCTGTCCGGGTGACCAACGTTAGCGAACGCAGGTTAGTCAGTCAGTGACGTATCACAACAAAGTCGGCACCGCCGGGGTGTGTGGATGACGTCAGAGCCTCGCGGCAGTTGCAATGGAACTTTTGGGATTTTTTTTTTTTTTTTTTTTAATTTCAAATAGTCTACAATGTAATACAACATATACATCATATTCGGGATGTTAACAATGAATCAATTATCGATTAACTGTCGGATAAGAATGTAATCAATTAAATTTGTCGCAATTAATTGAATATTTTTTACACGAGTAGTTAATATCATTAACAGTGTAGTGGCAGGAAAGAGCAATTAACCTGTAGATACTGTGATGGTCATGATATACCTAGAACAAGGTACTTTTACACAACTTTAAACAACAACAACAAAAAAGTTGAAACATGACCCATTAGAAGTCAATTTAAATTCAGAGGATACATTTTTAGTGTGTTTTTACTGTTCTCTAATGTAAATAAATAATAATAATTTAAAAAAAAAAAAAAAAAAAAAAGTCACATTGGACCCTCAACATTATTTAAGGGTTGAATAATGTGTTCCTCACACTTTTCAATGTGTCATTTAGGTTGTCAGGAAGACTCGCTTGGTGGTTGGTGGGCGGGTCTCACCTGCTGCTGGTGAGCCGCAAAGAGGAGCAGCGAGCAGCCTCCTGATGAGCTGCTGACCTCCAGCAGCGATGCAGCTCCTCATCATCATCTCAACTCTCACACCAACTAATCTGATTTACACACGTGACTTGGTGTCATTGTTTGGCAAAAGACACACACCCGAAAATATAAAATAAAAGTTAGACTTTGATTATGAGTTGAAAATGCCGCATGGCGCTGCTGCCCTCTGGTCCTGACAGGAAACCTGTTAGCATTAGCCGCTTGGAGCCGTGAACCGATGTAGAAAAAAACGGAAATCGAGCGAAAGTAAACACGGACGTTGCTGCTGTGAATGGAGCACACGCACAAAATAAGCTCTGGGTTTTAGGGTTGTAGTCTGTTCAAAACAAGCTGCTCGAAGCTAAGGTGTCCCTGCTAAAATGAAAAGCTAAGTGCGGATTTAATATATTGTTTCCGGTTTGTTTTCACAATAAAGGTGTTAGTTTTCCCATGCCGTGGTTCCTGCAAGACGTGCTATACATTTATGAGCGATTGCAAATTTCCGGTGACCTTGTCTCCACGACTCTGAAGCATGTTTTGCATCTTTTTGGACAAGTTTTTTTTAAAATGTATTTTAAGTCCGTGTATTTAAATGTTCATATTTTTGTGATTTCCTATTTGAATGGAAAACAACCGCAACTTGACACAGTCGAGGAAATACGAGCTCTCTGATTGGACGGCCGATGATTACGTCGGCGTTATACTTAAACGTTTCTGGTTATTCATATTGAATCTAAAAACAATATTTACTTCCATTTTAAAATGCACGAATCAAATTTCAATTTATGAACGTACTAAAAATCAATTCCAGGATGTTTAACGTTTCCAAGAACGAAACCCGGATGTGACGCAACATTCCTCTTCCGGGTCAGGTCTTCACACGCTGCCGCAAGCATGGCTGCGAAAAACAAGCAACGCAGGAGGAAGAAAGGCGATAAAAAAGTGACGTTTAACCCCGGAGAGACGGACATGGAGGCCGGAAACAGCGGCGGGGCGGAGGACGGAGGAACGGCGGCCGGCGGCGGCCAAACGAAGCCAAGTGACGACGGAGAGGAGTTCAGCCTGGACGAGGTTCTGAAGCTCGGAGGAACTCAGGTGAGTCCGGATCCGAGGAGCAGGACGTCAGCGGGCCACTGAACTGATCCATGTCAGCCTGGTGGTCCTCCGGGGTCACATGGATCATGTCTTCTTCGGTGGTGATGATGACCAAAAGCCCTGCCGCCGCTCGCTGTTTACCACTTTTGAACAGGGACGTGCACCGATACAGACACTAGGTGGTGCTAAGCATCTGCCCCTTTTCCCTCTGGAGCAATGTGCACCTTTTTTGAAAGGTCGTTATTTTTGTTGTTTTTTTTTTTGCAGTGTTTGTTTTGTTGTTGTTGTTGTTTTACAGTGTACAGTATGCGGCCTATGGTGTCATCGGTCAGTTCTGGATGAATATACATTTATCACCCAAGTGTGTGTGTGTGTGTGTGTGTGTGTGTGTGTGTGTGTGTGTGTGTGAGATACTCTATTAGCGTTAGCGGCATGACTCCCTCAGAAATGTGAACCGGCTGCTGTCAGGAGCCACTAGTTGATGGTGATGATGATGATGATGATGATGATGATGATGAAGAAGATGTTGCTTGCGGTTTTTTGTTTGTAGCTGTGAGTCTATTGAGCGAGTTATCATCCTCTCACATTCAATTGCACCTCTCCTTAGCAGCTAAAGAACGACGCTCACAGCACCAGGACACTGACTTTAGCTCTTTCAAAATGATGTAAAATGATGATGAGGGTTAGGGTTAGGGTTTTGGGGTTCCTCCTGGACTTAGAAGCCCCAAATTTGGCGTGGCGTGTCTTAGGGGATCCCGATGAAGCAGCAAGTGGCCCTATATCTCTAGGACAAAATTGACTTTTGACCCCATAGACTTGCATGGCATTAGGGTTAACGATAAGACTGGAATTAGGGTTAGGGTTAGGGTTTTGGGGTTCCTCATGGGCTAGAAGCCCCAAATTTGGCGTGGGTGAGTCTTGAGGGATCCCGATGAACCTACAAGTGGTCCCATGTCTCTGGGACAAAGTTGACTTTTGACCCCATAGACTTGCATGGCATTAGGGTTAGCGATAAGGCTGGAATTAGGGTTAGGGTTAGGGTTAGGGTTTTGGGGTTCCTCATGGGCTAGAAGCCCCAAATTTGGCGTGGGTGAGTCTTGAGGGATCCTGATGAACCTGCGAGTGGTCCCATGTCTCTGGGACAAAGTTGACTTTTGACCCCATAGACTTGCATGGCATTAGGGTTAGCAATAAGGCTGGAATTAGGGTTAGGGTTAGGGTTAGGGTTTTGGGGTTCCTCATGGGCTAGAAGCCCCAAATTTGGCGTGGGTGAGTCTTGAGGGATCCCGATGAACCTGCAAGTGGTCCCATGTCTCTGGGACAAAGTTGACTTTTGACCCCATAGACTTGCATGGCATTAGGGTTAGCGATAAGGCTGGAATTAGGGTTAGGGTTAGGGTTAGGGTTTGGGTTTTGGGGTTCCTCATGGGCTAGACGCCCCAAATTTGGCGTGGGTGAGTCTTGAGGGATCCCGATGAACCTGCAAGTGGTCCCATGTCTCTGGGACAAAGTTGACTTTTGACCCCATAGACTTGCATGGCATTAGGGTTAGCAATAAGGCTGGAATTAGGGTTAGGGTTAGGGTTAGGGTTTTGGGGTTCCTCATGGGCTAGAAGCCCCAAATTTGGCGTGGGTGAGTCTTGAGGGATCCCGATGAACCTGCAAGTGGTCCCATGTCTCTGGGACAAAGTTGACTTTTGACCCCATAGACTTGCATGGCATTAGGGTTAGCGATAAGGCTGGAATTAGGGTTAGGGTTAGGGTTAGGGTTTTGGGGTTCCTCATGGGCTAGAAGCCCCAAATTTGGCGTGGGTGAGTCTTGAGGGATCCCGATGAACCTGCAAGTGGTCCCATGTCTCTGGGACAAAGTTGACTTTTGACCCCATAGACTTGCATGGCATTAGGGTTAGTGATAAGGCTGGAATTAGGGTTAGGGTTAGGGTTAGGGTTTTGGGGTTCCTCATGGGCTAGAAGCCCCAAATTTGGCGTGGGTGAGTCTTGAGGGATCCTGATGAACCTGCAAGTGGTCCCATGTCTCTGGGACAAAGTTGACTTTTGACCCCATAGACTTGCATGGCATTAGGGTTAGCGATAAGGCTGGAATTAGGGTTAGGGTTAGGGTTAGGGTTTTGGGGTTCCTCATGGGCTAGAAGCCCCAAATTTGGCGTGGGTGAGTCTTGAGGGATCCTGATGAACCTGCAAGTGGTCCCATGTCTCTGGGACAAAGTTGACTTTTGACCCCATAGACTTGCATGGAATTAGGGTTAGCGATAAGGCTGGAATTAGGGTTAGGGTTAGGGTTAGGGTTAGGGTTTTGGAGTTCCTGATGGGATAGAAGCCCCAGATTTGTTGCAGCTGGCTGCCGCAGCAACACACCGACACACATCCTCCGCTGCCCGTGGCGCCGTGCCCGGCCCACTTTCACTAAAGAATAATGAATCAATCACTTTGTGTTTTAAGTTGCTTAACTTGCAGTCTTTCATGTGACTCTTTAATTGTCATCAGTTTATTTGGTTGTGGTTATGAAGAACATCTACTTACAGGGGATGTTGAGGTCCTGCCCTGCCTTCTAGTAACTGACCCCCAGGTTCTCCTGCGCTGACCCCTGCAGGCCGACTACGTCATGCTGGCCGGGCTGGACGACTCCAACGAGCTGGTGGACGGCGGCAAGAAAGGAGCCATCGACGACCTGGAGGAGGGCGAGCTGGAGAAGTTCATCACCAAACTGGGCATCAGGGCCTGGGCCAATCAGCAGGTGATCGCCGAGGAGCCAGAGGAGGAGCCGAAGGAGGAGCCGGAGGAGGAGCCTGTCCCCGAACAGGAGAAACTGCAGGTGGCGAAGGAGGAGAAGAAGTCGGAGCAGAACAACGAGAAGCAACAACAGAGGAAGAAGGAGAAGAAGAAGGCCGGGGAGAAGAAGGCGAAGCTCAACGCCGACGTATTTGCGTTCCGGCCGCGCCAGGTGCTGCTGGTGAAGCCGGGGGGGAAGTGGTTCCACCTGGACTACTGCAGCGAGGCGTCGGAGCTGCAGCAGCAGGAGCCCGAGCTGGTGTCCCGCTACCAGGCGCTGGCAGAGCAGCTGCTGCAGGCGGAGGTGGGCCTCTACCGCAGCAAGAAGAACCTCCAGAAGGGGGCCAACTCCAACTGGATGAAGACGGTGGTGTCGTCCGGCGTGCTGGCCGACCGCATGGCGGCCATGACAGTGCTCATCCAGGACGCCGCCGTGCACTCGCTGGAGCACGTGGAGAGCCTGGTGTCCATGGCGGGCCGCAAGGGCGGCAGGCGCGCCGGCCTGATGGCGGTGGACACGCTGATGGAGCTGCTGCTGTCGGACCTGCTGCCTGAGGACCGCAAGCTCCGCCCCTTCGCCGAGCGCCCCTTCCACCGGCTGGAGGAGCTCGCCAGCGGCAACCGCGACTCCCGCGACCGCCGCCTGCTGCTCTGGCTCTTCGAGCACCGGCTCAAGCAGCAGGTGGCGCTGTTCGTGGCGGCGCTGGAGCAGCTGGGCCGTGACACGGTGGCGGCCGCTAAGGCCAAGGCGCTGGCCGCCGCCCACCAGCTGCTGTGCGCCCGGCCGGAGCAGGAGAGGGCGCTGCTGGTGCAGGTGGTCAACAAGCTGGGCGACCCCGAGTACCGCACGGCCGCCAAGACCTCCCACCTGCTGGGGGCGCTGCTGCGCCGCCACCCGGCCATGGCGGCGGCCGTGTGCGGTGAGGTGGAGCGCCTGCTCTTCCGGCCCAACGTCAGCTCCCGGGCGCAGTACTACGCCGTCTGCTTCCTCAGCCAGCTGCGGCTGGACCACCAGCAGGGGGCGCTGGCCGCCAAGCTGCTGTCCGTCTACCTCTCCTTCTTCGGCGCCTGCGTCAAGAAGAAGGAGTCGCTGGAGTCGCGCATGCTGAGCGCCCTGCTGACGGGCGTCAACCGGGCGTACCCCTACGCCAGCGCCAGCGGCGGCCAGCAGGTGGCGCAGCAGCTGGACACCCTGTTCAAGGTGGTGCACCTGGTCAAGTTCAACACGGCCGTGCAGGCGCTCATGCTGCTCTTCCAGGTCATGGACTCGGAGCAGAGCCTCTCCGACCGCTACTACGTGGCGCTGTACAGGTGACCTTTGACCTCCCGGCCCCCGCCCGCTCCGGCCCGAGCCGACCAGACGTCCTGACGTTCTCGTCCCGGTCTCTCTGTGTGCGCAGGAAGCTGCTGGACCCGGGACTCGGCGCCTCCTGCAGGCACAGCATGTTCCTCAACCTGCTGTACAAGTCGCTGAAGGCCGACGTGTCGCTGCGCCGCGTCAAGGCCTTCGCCAAGCGCCTGCTGCACGTCAGCGCCGGCCAGAGCGCCGGCTTCGCCTGCGGCGCCCTCTTCCTGCTGTCGGAGGTGATGAAGACCAAGCCGGGCCTGAAGACGCTGCTGCAGCAGGACGAGGTGACGAGACGCTACTTCCTGTTTACACTTTAGCATCAACATCTTTGCTTTTAGTTTCAATTATTATTTGATACAAAAATATAAACAAAAATGTAAAAAGTACATTTTTTTAAATCCTAAGGAATCAAGAGTTGATTTTGTGATTGACTCTGTCCAGATGTTCAGATGTCCAGATGTTCAGATGTTTCTATAATGACTGCGTTCATCTCCAGGATGGTGAGGACGAGGCGTTCAAGGACCTGGCCGAGGAGGAGGAGGACCGTGCTGCTGCTGCTGCTGCGGGTGGTGGTGATGATGATGATGATGAAGAGGAGCGCTTTGTGGACGCAGACAAGCTGGAGGAGGGCGGAGCCAAGGAGGAAGGGGGCGGAGCGGAGCCCAGGCCAGCGGCGTCGTGGGTCCATCACCAGAACCTGGAGGGTGGGTCAGACTCCGCCTCCTCCTAGCACGCCCAACACTTCACTCTCTCTCTCTCCACTCTAACCTCCTGCCTTTCCTCCTGTCGGCCACCAGGGGGCAAGAGTGTCCAGAGCTACGACCCGCTGCACAGGAACCCGCTGTTCTGCGGCGCCGACCGCTCAGCGCTGTGGGAGCTGCAGCAGGTGTCACATCCGCTCCGCCGTCAAATCAGCAATGTCGACATTTTAAAAGTCGTAGTAATATTAATATTAATATTACTAATTAATATTAATAATCCCCAGCTCGCCGCCCACTACCACCCGTCGGTGGCGCTGTTTGCTAAAACCATCCTGCAGGTGAGAGAACGGCTGCCGGGTCATGTGACTCGCTCTCCTCCAGTCAGGTGGGCTCTGTTGAAACGTGCGGTCTCGTTCCTCAGGGGGGCGCCATCGAGTACTCTGGGGACCCGCTGCAGGACTTCACCCTCATCCGCTTCCTGGACCGCTTCGTCTTCCGCAACCCCAAAGAGCTGAGAGGCAAAAGTAAGGTTCAATCAAAGTCACAAAATATTTATTATTTATTTAAAAATAAAGATAAAATGTTTGAAGTCATTTCTTCCATTGTCTTTTGTAGTTTTACCAACAACAAAATTAAAAATTGAAATTAAAAATCAAGTTTTCAGAGAAAAAAAATCTGGATTTTATTTTTGTCCAAAATCGCCCAGGCCTGATATATATTTATATTTATATATTTATATATTTATGTTATATTTAATAATGAAACAACTTTGCTGTCAGAAAACACAGACGCTGCGTCGCAGAAGAAGAAGCTTCCTGTCAGTGTTCTGCCAGGTGAGTCTCTGCAGAATGAACCTGCTGTGTGTTCATTTCTCAGGTCATAAGGATTTTATTGTCATTGATATCATTTTCCCTGTGGTCCATCAGTGAACAGCGAGGAGTTTCTGTCCCGAGACGAGAGTCAGATCCCAGTGGACCAGATCTTCTTCTACCGGTCGCTTCATCTTTGCATCCCTTCCTTCCTCTTGGAGTTTTTATTTTTAACAATGATTTGAGTTGAGTTTTATTTTGAAATGTCATCTTCTTCTTCTTCTTCTTCAGCTTCTTTAAGAAGCGCCAGCAGGAGAAGATGCTCCGCCGGCCGCCGCGGCGAGACGGAGACAACGAGAGCGTGGAGGACGTGGACGACGACGAGTTCGAGGCCATCCTAGGTGGGTCTGCAGGGGGCGCTGTGACTCCCAGCAGCATCACCGCTGTCCTTCCTGTGAGTGTGGCTGAGCGTGTGTGTGTGTCTCCTCAGACACCTGTGAGGGCGACTCCTTCTTCCTGGACTCGGCGGACCAGGACCTGGACTTTGCAGGGTAAAACCACCGACGCAAACACAGGGCTAAGAACCTGCAGAAAAACCTGAGAATGGAGCCTTGAAATGTGTCATTTTACAATAAATAATAACCATGATGATGGTCGGCGTCGCGCTCATGACCTCCTGGTGACCTTTGTGACCTCTGTTTGACCCCCCCAGACACGTGAAGAGCAGCAAAGGGAAGAAGAAGGAAGCCGAGGATTCGGACTCGGACGACGACCTGGACGACCTGGACGACGAGGAGGTGTCGCTGGGCAGCATGGGGGAGGAGGAGGAGGAGGAGGAGGAGTTTGGAGAGGAGGGGGGGACCTTCATGGAGGTGGACGGAGGCGGAGAGGACGAGGATGACGACGATGAAGAAGAAGGTGAGGTTGCTGCGTTTGATTTATTTATTGGAGCCGATAACCCGGAGCAGTGAGCCGGTGCGACCAGCAGGTGGCGCTCGGTAGAATGAACACACATTGCACATCCCCAAAAAACCGACATAGGTCATAGTGTGTCGGGTTTTCTAAACTACCACAGGACAGTGATTTTGGTGAGTTCTGGACCAAATAAAGACATTTTTGAAATGTTTTGATTTTTTTTTTTTTTTTAATACCACGGACGTGTTGAGATGTTGCGATCTTCTCCTGCATCTCGTGCTAAACTACCACAGGACGGTGATTCCAGCAGGTTCTCCTCCTCGCGCTGCTTTGTCTTCATTGTGTGACTTTGTGTTGATGTGTGGTTGCACAGGAGGAAGCTGAACTAATGCCGTCTTGTGTGTGTGTGTGTGTTTGTTCAGTTCCAGAGCTGGAGGACGAGGACGAGGTGTTTGGTGGTGAGTTCACTGTCGCCTCCTCAGCAGTAAAAAAAAAAAACGTCGTAAAACTCAGTTTTTCCTCCAAACGATGAAATGAAAACCTTTTTTTCCCTCTTCAGACTCGGACGACGAGTCGGAACTTCTGGAGGAAACTCCCAGCAGGAAGCGGAAGTCGCCGTCGCAGCTCGACTTCTCCGGATCTCCGGGTCGGTTCCGCTCCGTCGCTTCTCGTTGTCAAACTACGTGAACTTTATTGACGTCACGCGTGCGTCTGAACGTCACTGTGTTTGCTCCTCATCGCAGCCTCCAAACACAAGAAGAAGAAGAAGAAGAAGAGCGACGGCCCCGTGTTCGCCTCGGCGGAAGAGGTCAGATCAGTTTCCTCCCCTGATGACATCATCAGAGGCTCTCGGCTTCACAATGTGTTTGACCTCTTGACCTCGTGATTCCTCAGTTTGGGTCCCTGCTGGACGAGAACGCCGGCGCCAAGTTCGACAACATCGGCCTCAACGCCATGGCCAATAACGACAAAGCAGGTAGGCGGAGCCTAGTGACATCATAACACAGGGACCAATCACGAGGAGGAAGTGATTTTTAATGACTTAATATCTACACACACACACACACACACACACACACAGTTCTCAGTCTGAAGGGTTTGAGTGAAACACCAGAACGCTGATCAGATCAGAGCTGCTCCAGTTGGAGGCTCCGCCCCTCTGGCGGCCGCGTCGTCCTCACTCATCACCACTTCCTGTTTGTGTTGCAGGTGTGAAGCAGCTGCGGTGGGAGAGTCAGCGGGACGACTGGATCCAAGGCCGCGACGCCAAGACGCTGCGCCGCAAGAAGGCCACCTTCCAGAGGAGGAGGCCGGGGGCGGGGCCACGGCAAGGGGGCAGGAAGACCATCAAGAAGAAGAAGTAGTTGCTGATGCTGAGGCTCGTCACCTGGATCTCCTAGACCTGGTTTTGGTCCACCTGGTTCTCCTAGACCGGGTTCTGGTCCACCTGGACCCGGGTCAGTCCTGTTTGGCACTCCAGGCCTCCTGGTCTCGCTCCCGGGTGCCGTAGAGCCCCCCCCACTCATTGGACTGGTAGTAAACTGGGAGGAGTCAGAACAGGAAGTGGATGAGATGGACTGAAGACTTTTCAAATTAAAGCTATTCATACTTTTGTGTTTTTTTCCATATGACTTTTACGTGTAAACAAGAGTTGTGATCTATTAAAGATGTTCAGTTGTTTGAAACTCACAAGTTGTTCTGATTCACTGCACACCTTGTTTGTCTTCTGCCTCCTGCTGAACTACGATAGGACGGTAATTTTGGTGAGTTTCAGACCGATTAAAGATTTTTTTTTTGTTCGGGGGGGAAAAAACAACAACATACTTTTAGATTTTATGTTGTGATTTCTGGACATGTTGAGGTTTTGCATGACTTCACCGTCTCATGCTGCGCTATGATTGGACGGTGATTTCACCAAGTGTCAAGATGATGAAAGTTCTGGTCAGGGTTTGAAACACACTTCCAGGCTCGTCCACGACTTCTTCTGATACACTGAACTGTCTACACACTGAACCCAATAATCAAACTCCAGATTAAACTCCAGATTAAAGTCAAAGGTTAGGATTAGGGTTAGGGTTTTGGGGTTCCTCATGGGCTAGAAGCCCCAAATTTGGCGTGGGTGAGTCTTGAGGGATCCCGATGAACCTGCAAGTGGTCCTATGTCTCTGGGACAAAGTTGACTTTTGACCCCATAGACTTGCATGGCATTAGGGTTAGCAATAAGGCTGGAATTAGGGTTAGGGTTAGGGTTTTGGGGTTCCTCATGGGCTAGAAGCCCCAAATTTGGCGTGGGTGAGTCTTGAGGGATCCCGATGAACCTGCAAGTTGTCCCATGTCTCTGGGACAAAGTTGACTTTTGACCCCATAGACTTGCATGGCATTAGGGTTAGCGATAAGGCTGGAATTAGGGTTAGGGTTAGGGTTAGGGTTTTGGGGTTTTTCGTGGGCTAGAAGCCCCAAATTTGGCGTGGGTGAGTTTTGAGGGATCCCGATGAACCTGCAAGTGGTCCCATGTCTCTGGGACAAAGTTGACTTTTGACCCCATAGACTTGCATGGAATTAGGGTTAGCGATAAGGCTGGAATTAGGGTTAGGGTTAGGGTTTTGGGGTTCCTCATGGGCTAGACGCCCCAAATTTGGCGTGGTTGAGTCTTGAGGGATCCCGATGAACCTGCAAGTGGTCCCATGACTCTGGGACAAAGTTGACTTTTGACCCCATAGACTTGCATGGCATTAGGGTTAGCGATAAGGCTGGAATTAGGGTTAGGGTTAGGGTTAGGGTTTTGGAGTTCCTCATGGGCTAGAAGCCCCAAATTTGGCGTGGGTGAGTCTTGAGGGATCCCGATGAACCTGCAAGTGGTCCCATGTCCCTGGGACAAAGTTGACTTTTGACCCCATAGACTTGCATGGAATTAGGGTTAGCGATAAGGCTGGAATTAGGGTTAGGGTTAGGGTTAGGGTTTTGGAGTTCCTCATGGGCTAGAAGCCCCAAATTTGGCGTGGGTGAGTCTTGAGGGATCCCGATGAACCTGCAAGTGGTCCCATGTCCCTGGGACAAAGTTGACTTTTGACCCCATAGACTTGCATGGAATTAGGGTTAGCGATAAGGCTGGAATTAGGGTTAGGGTTAGGGTTAGGGTTTTGGGGTTCCTCATGGGCTAGAAGCCCCAAATTTGGCGTGGGTGAGTCTTGAGGGATCCCGATGAACCTGCAAGTGGTCCCATGTCTCTGGGACAAAGTTGACTTTTGACCCCATAGACTTGCATGGCATTAGGGTTAGCAATAAGGCTGGAATTAGGGTTAGGGTTAGGGTTAGGGTTTTGGGGTTCCTCATGGGCTAGAAGCCCCAAATTTGGCGTGGGTGAGTCTTGAGGGATCCCGATGAACCTGCAAGTGGTCCCATGTCTCTGGGACAAAGTTGACTTTTGACCCCATAGACTTGCATGGAATTAGGGTTAGCGATAAGGCTGGAATTAGGGTTAGGGTTAGGGTTAGGGTTAGGGTTTTGGGGTTCCTCATGGGCTAGAAGCCCCAAATTTGGCGTGGGTGAGTCTTGAGGGATCCCGATGCACCTGCAAGTGGTCCCATGTCTCTGGGACAAAGTTGACTTTTGACCCCATAGACTTGCATGGAATTAGGGTTAGCGATAAGGCTGGAATTAGGGTTAGGGTTAGGGTTAGGGTTAGGGTTTTGGGGTTCCTCATGGGCTAGAAGCCCCAAATTTGGCGTGGGTGAGTCTTGAGGGATCCCGATGAACCTGCAAGTGGTCCCATGTCTCTGGGACAAAGTTGACTTTTGACCCCATAGACTTGTATGGAATTAGGGTTAGCGATAAGGCTGGAATTAGGGTTAGGGTTAGGGTTAGGGTTAGGGTTTTGGGGTTCCTCATGGGCTAGAAGCCCCAAATTTGGCGTGGGTGAGTCTTGAGGGATCCCGATGAACCTGCAAGTGGTCCCATGTCTCTGGGACAAAGTTTACTTTTGACCCCATAGACTTGCATGGAATTAGGGTTAGCGATAAGGCTGGAATTAGGGTTAGGGTTAGGGTTAGGGTTTTGGGGTTCCTCATGGGCTAGACGCCCCAAATTTTGCGTGGGTGAGTCTTGAGGGATCCCGATGAACCTGCAAGTGGTCCCATGTCTCTGGGACAAAGTTGACTTTTGACCCCATAGACTTGCATGGCATTAGGGTTAGCGATAAGGCTGGAATTAGGGTTAGGGTTAGGGTTTTGGGGTTCCTCATGGGCTAGAAGCCCCAAATTTGGCGTGGGTGAGTCTTGAGGGATCCCGATGAACCTGCAAGTGGTCCCATGTCCCCAGGACAAAGTTGACTTTTGACCCCATAGACTTGCATGGAATTAGGGTTAGCGATAAGGCTGGAATTAGGGTTAGGGTTAGGGTTAGGGTTTTGGGGTTCCTCATGGGCTAGAAGCCCCAAATTTGGCGTGGGTGAGTCTTGAGGGATCCCGATGAACCTGCAAGTGGTCCCATGTCTCTGGGACAAAGTTGACTTTTGACCCCATAGACTTGCATGGAATTAGGGTTAGCGATAAGGCTGGAATTAGGGTTAGGGTTAGGGTTAGGGTTTTGGGGTTCCTCATGGGCTAGACGCCCCAAATTTTGCGTGGGTGAGTCTTGAGGGATCCCGATGAACCTGCAAGTGGTCCCATGTCTCTGGGACAAAGTTGACTTTTGACCCCATAGACTTGCATGGCATTAGGGTTAGCGATAAGGCTGGAATTAGGGTTAGGGTTAGGGTTAGGGTTAGGGTTTTGGGGTTCCTCATGAGCTAGAAGCCCCAAATTTGGCGTGGGTGAGTCTTGAGGGATCCCGATGAACCTGCAAGTGGTCCCATGTCTCTGGGACAAAGTTTACTTTTGACCCCATAGACTTGCATGGAATTAGGGTTAGCGATAAGGCTGGAATTAGGGTTAGGGTTAGGGTTAGGGTTTTGGGGTTCCTCATGGGCTAGAAGCCCCAAATTTGGCGTGGGTGAGTCTTGAGGGATCCCGATGAACCTGCAAGTGGTCCCATGTCTCTGGGACAAAGTTGACTTTTGACCCCATAGACTTGCATGGAATTAGGGTTAGCGATAAGGCTGGAATTAGGGTTAGGGTTAGGGTTAGGGTTAGGGTTTTGGGGTTCCTCATGGGCTAGAAGCCCCAAATTTGGCGTGGGTGAGTCTTGAGGGATCCCGATGAACCTGCAAGTGGTCCCATGTCTCTGGGACAAAGTTGACTTTTGACCCCATAGACTTGCATGGAATTAGGGTTAGCGATAAGGCTGGAATTAGGGTTAGGTTTAGGGTTAGGGTTTTGGGGTTCCTCATGGGCTAGACGCCCCAAATTTTGCGTGGGTGAGTCTTGAGGGATCCCGATGAACCTGCAAGTGGTCCCATGTCTCTTGGACAAAGTTGACTTTTGACCCCATAGACTTGCATGGCATTAGGGTTAGCGATAAGGCTGGAATTAGGGTTAGGGTAAGGGTTTTGGGGTTCCTCATGGGCTAGAAGCCCCCAATTTGGCGTGGGTGAGTCTTGAGGGATCCCGATGAACCTGCAAGTGGTCCCATGTCTCTGGGACAAAGTTGACTTTTGACCCCATAGACTTGCATGGAATTAGGGTTAGCGATAAGGCTGGAATTAGGGTTAGGGTTAGGGTTAGGGTTTTGGGGTTCCTCATGGGCTAGACGCCCCAAATTTGGCGTGGTTGAGTCTTGAGGGATCCCGATGAACCTGCAAGTGGTCCCATGACTCTGGGACAAAGTTGACTTTTGACCCCATAGACTTGCATGGCATTAGGGTTAGCGATAAGGCTGGAATTAGGGTTAGGGTTAGGGTTAGGGTTTTGGAGTTCCTCATGGGCTAGAAGCCCCAAATTTGGCGTGGGTGAGTCTTGAGGGATCCCGATGAACCTGCAAGTGGTCCCATGTCCCTGGGACAAAGTTGACTTTTGACCCCATAGACTTGCATGGAATTAGGGTTAGCGATAAGGCTGGAATTAGGGTTAGGGTTAGGGTTAGGGTTTTGGAGTTCCTCATGGGCTAGAAGCCCCAAATTTGGCGTGGGTGAGTCTTGAGGGATCCCGATGAACCTGCAAGTGGTCCCATGTCCCTGGGACAAAGTTGACTTTTGACCCCATAGACTTGCATGGAATTAGGGTTAGCGATAAGGCTGGAATTAGGGTTAGGGTTAGGGTTAGGGTTTTGGGGTTCCTCATGGGCTAGAAGCCCCAAATTTGGCGTGGGTGAGTCTTGAGGGATCCCGATGAACCTGCAAGTGGTCCCATGTCTCTTGGACAAAGTTGACTTTTGACCCCATAGACTTGCATGGCATTAGGGTTAGCGATAAGGCTGGAATTAGGGTTAGGGTTAGGGTTTTGGGGTTCCTCATGGGCTAGAAGCCCCCAATTTGGCGTGGGTGAGTCTTGAGGGATCCCGATGAACCTGCAAGTGGTCCCATGTCTCTGGGACAAAGTTGACTTTTGACCCCATAGACTTGCATGGAATTAGGGTTAGCGATAAGGCTGGAATTAGGGTTAGGGTTAGGGTTAGGGTTTTGGGGTTCCTCATGGGCTAGAAGCCCCCAATTTGGCGTGGGTGAGTCTTGAGGGATCCCGATGAACCTGCAAGTGGTCCCATGTCTCTGGGACAAAGTTGACTTTTGACCCCATAGACTTGCATGGCATTAGGGTTAGCAATAAGGCTGGAATTAGGGTTAGGGTTAGGGTTAGGGTTTTGGGGTTCCTCATGGGCTAGAAGCCCCAAATTTGGCGTGGGTGAGTCTTGAGGGATCCCGATGAACCTGCAAGTGGTCCCATGTCTCTGGGACAAAGTTGACTTTTGACCCCATAGACTTGCATGGAATTAGGGTTAGCGATAAGGCTGGAATTAGGGTTAGGGTTAGGGTTAGGGTTAGGGTTTTGGGGTTCCTCATGGGCTAGAAGCCCCAAATTTGGCGTGGGTGAGTCTTGAGGGATCCCGATGAACCTGCAAGTGGTCCCATGTCTCTGGGACAAAGTTTACTTTTGACCCCATAGACTTGCATGGAATTAGGGTTAGCGATAAGGCTGGAATTAGGGTTAGGGTTTTGGGGTTCCTCATGGGCTAGACGCCCCAAATTTGGCGTGGGTGAGTCTTGAGGGATCCCGATGAACCTGCAAGTGGTCCCATGTCCCTGGGACAAAGTTGACTTTTGACCCCATAGACTTGCATGGAATTAGGGTTAGCGATAAGGCTGGAATTAGGGTTAGGGTTAGGGTTAGGGTTTTGGGGTTCCTCATGGGCTAGACGCCCCAAATTTGGCGTGGGTGAGTCTTGAGGGATTCCGATGAACCTGCAAGTGGTCCCATGTCTCTGGGACAAAGTTGACTTTTGACCCCATAGACTTGCATGGAATTAGGGTTAGCGATAAGGCTGGAATTAGGGTTAGGGTTAGGGTTAGGGTTTTGGGGTTCCTCATGGGCTAGACGCCCCAAATTTGGCGTGGGTGAGTCTTGAGGGATCCCGATGAACCTGCAAGTGGTCCCATGTCCCTGGGACAAAGTTGACTTTTGACCCCATAGACTTGCATGGAATTAGGGTTAGCGATAAGGCTTGAATTAGGGTTAGGGTTAGGGTTAGGGTTAGGGTTTTGGGGTTCCTCATGGGCTAGAAGCCCCAAATTTGGCGTGGGTGAGTCTTGAGGGATCCCGATGAACCTGCAAGTGGTCCCATGTCTCTGGGACAAAGTTTACTTTTGACCCCATAGACTTGCATGGAATTAGGGTTAGCGATAAGGCTGGAATTAGGGTTAGGGTTAGGGTTTTGGGGTTCCTCATGGGCTAGAAGCCCCAAATTTGGCGTGGGTGAGTCTTGAGGGATCCCGGTGAACCTGCAAGTGGTCCCATTTCCCTAGGACAAAGTTGACTTTTGACCCCATAGACTTGCATGGAATTAGGGTTAGCGATAAGGCTGGAATTAGGGTTAGGGTTAGGGTTAGGGTTTTGGGGTTCCTCATGGGCTAGAAGCCCCAAATTTGGCGTGGGTGAGTCTTGAGGGATCCCGATGAACCTGCAAGTGGTCCCATGTCTCTGGGACAAAGTTGACTTTTGACCCCATAGACTTGCATGGCATTAGGGTTAGCGATAAGGCTGGAATTAGGGTTAGGGTTAGGGTTAGGGTTAGGGTTTTGGGGTTCCTCATGGGCTAGAAGCCCCAAATTTGGTGTGGGTGAGTCTTGAGGGATCCCGATGAACCTGCAAGTGGTCCCATGTCTCTGGGACAAAGTTTACTTTTGACCCCATAGACTTGCATGGAATTAGGGTTAGCGATAAGGCTGGAATTAGGGTTAGGGTTAGGGTTAGGGTTTTGGGGTTCCTCATGGGCTAGACGCCCCAAATTTGGCATGGGTGAGTCTTGAGGGATCCCGATGAACCTGCAAGTGGTCCCATGTCCCTGGGACAAAGTTGACTTTTGACCCCATAGACTTGCATGGAATTAGGGTTAGCGATAAGGCTGGAATTAGGGTTAGGGTTAGGGTTAGGGTTAGGGTTTTGGGGTTCCTCATGGGCTAGAAGCCCCAAATTTGGCGTGGGTGAGTCTTGAGGGATCCCGATGAACCTGCAAGTGGTCCCATGTTTCTGGGACAAAGTTTACTTTTGACCCCATAGACTTGCATGGAATTAGGGTTAGCGATAAGGCTGGAATTAGGGTTAGGGTTAGGGTTTTGGGGTTCCTCATGGGCTAGAAGCCCCAAATTTGGCGTGGGTGAGTCTTGAGGGATCCCGATGAACCTGCAAGTGGTCCCATGTCCCTGGGACAAAGTTGACTTTTGACCCCATAGACTTGCATGGAATTAGGGTTATCGATAAGGCTGGAATTAGGGTTAGGGTTTGGGTTAGGGTTAGGGTTTTGAGGTTCCTCATGGGCTAGAAGCCCCAAATTTGGCGTGGGTGAGTCTTGAGGGATCCCGATGAACCTGCAAGTGGTCCCATGTCTCTAGGACAAAGTTGACTTTTGACCCCATAGACTTGCATGGCATTGGGGTTAGCGATAAGGCTGGAATTAGGGTTAGGGTTAGGGTTAGGGTTTTGGGGTTCCTCATGGGCTAGACGCCCCAAATTTGGCGTGGGTGAGTCTTGAGGGATCCCGATGAACCTGCAAGTGGTCCCATGTCCCTGGGACAAAGTTGACTTTTGACCCCATAGACTTGCATGGAATTAGGGTTAGCGATAAGGCTGGAATTAGGGTTAGGGTTAGGGTTAGGGTTTTGGGGTTCCTCATGGGCTAGAAGCCCCAAATTTGGCGTGGGTGAGTCTTGAGGGATCCCGATGAACCTGCAAGTGGTCCCATGTCTCTAGGACAAAGTTGACTTTTTGACCCCATAGACTTGCATGGCATTAGGGTTAGCGATAAGGCTGGAATTAGGGTTAGGGTTAGGGTTAGGGTTAGGGTTTTGGGGTTCCTCATGGGCTAGAAGCCCCAAATTTGGCGTGGGTGAGTCTTGAGGGATCCCGATGAACCTGCAAGTGGTCCCATGTCTTTAGGACAAAGTTGACTTTTTGACCCCATAGACTTGCATGGCATTAGGGTTAGCGATAAGGCTGGAATTAGGGTTAGGGTTAGGGTTAGGGTTTTGGGGTTCTTCATGGGCTAGAAGCCCCAAATTTGGCGTGGGTGAGTCTTGAGGGATCCCGATGAACCTGCAAGTGGTCCCATGTCCCTGGGACAAAGTTGACTTTTGACCCCATAGACTTGCATGGAATTAGGGTTATCGATAAGGCTGGAATTAGGGTTAGGGTTAGGGTTAGGGTTAGGGTTTTGGGGTTCCTCATGGGCTAGAAGCCCCAAATTTGGCGTGGGTGAGTCTTGAGGGATCCCGATGAACCTGCAAGTGGTCCCATGTCTTTAGGACAAAGTTGACTTTTTGACCCCATAGACTTGCATGGCATTAGGGTTAGCGATAAGGCTGGAATTAGGGTTAGGGTTAGGGTTAGGGTTTTGGGGTTCCTCATGGGCTAGAAGCCCCAAATTTGGCGTGGGTGAGTCTTGAGGGATCCCGATGAACCTGCAAGTGGTCCCATGTCTCTGGGACAAAGTTGACTTTTGACCCCATAGACTTGCATGGCATTAGGGTTAGCGATAAGGCTGGAATTAGGGTTAGGGTTAGGGTTAGGGTTAGGGTTTTGGGGTTCCTCATGGGCTAGAAGCCCCAAATTTGGCGTGGGTGAGTCTTGAGGGATCCCGATGAACCTGCAAGTGGTCCCATGTCCCTGGGACAAAGTTGACTTTTGACCCCATAGACTTGCATGGAATTAGGGTTATCGATAAGGCTGGAATTAGGGTTAGGGTTAGGGTTAGGGTTAGGGTTTTGAGGTTCCTCATGGGCTAGAAGCCCCAAATTTGGCGTGGGTGAGTCTTGAGGGATCCCGATGAACCTGCAAGTGGTCCCATGTCTCTAGGACAAAGTTGACTTTTGACCCCATAGACTTGCATGGCATTGGGGTTAGCGATAAGGCTGGAATTAGGGTTAGGGTTAGGGTTAGGGTTTTGGGGTTCCTCATGGGCTAGACGCCCCAAATTTGGCGTGGGTGAGTCTTGAGGGATCCCGATGAACCTGCAAGTGGTCCCATGTCCCTGGGACAAAGTTGACTTTTGACCCCATAGACTTGCATGGAATTAGGGTTAGCGATAAGGCTGGAATTAGGGTTAGGGTTAGGGTTAGGGTTTTGGGGTTCCTCATGGGCTAGAAGCCCCAAATTTGGCGTGGGTGAGTCTTGAGGGATCCCGATGAACCTGCAAGTGGTCCCATGTCTCTAGGACAAAGTTGACTTTTTGACCCCATAGACTTGCATGGCATTAGGGTTAGCGATAAGGCTGGAATTAGGGTTAGGGTTAGGGTTAGGGTTAGGGTTTTGGGGTTCCTCATGGGCTAGAAGCCCCAAATTTGGCGTGGGTGAGTCTTGAGGGATCCCGATGAACCTGCAAGTGGTCCCATGTCTTTAGGACAAAGTTGACTTTTTGACCCCATAGACTTGCATGGCATTAGGGTTAGCGATAAGGCTGGAATTAGGGTTAGGGTTTTGGGGTTCTTCATGGGCTAGAAGCCCCAAATTTGGCGTGGGTGAGTCTTGAGGGATCCCGATGAACCTGCAAGTGGTCCCATGTCCCTGGGACAAAGTTGACTTTTGACCCCATAGACTTGCATGGAATTAGGGTTATCGATAAGGCTGGAATTAGGGTTAGGGTTAGGGTTAGGGTTAGGGTTAGGGTTAGGGTTTTGGGGTTCCTCATGGGCTAGAAGCCCCAAATTTGGCGTGGGTGAGTCTTGAGGGATCCCGATGAACCTGCAAGTGGTCCCATGTCTTTAGGACAAAGTTGACTTTTTGACCCCATAGACTTGCATGGCATTAGGGTTAGCGATAAGGCTGGAATTAGGGTTAGGGTTAGGGTTAGGGTTTTGGGGTTCTTCATGGGCTAGAAGCCCCAAATTTGGCGTGGGTGAGTCTTGAGGGATCCCGATGAACCTGCAAGTGGTCCCATGTCCCTGGGACAAAGTTGACTTTTGACCCCATAGACTTGCATGGAATTAGGGTTATCGATAAGGCTGGAATTAGGGTTAGGGTTAGGGTTAGGGTTAGGGTTTTGGGGTTCCTCATGGGCTAGAAGCCCCAAATTTGGCGTGGGTGAGTCTTGAGGGATCCCGATGAACCTGCAAGTGGTCCCATGTCTCTAGGACAAAGTTGACTTTTGACCCCATAGACTTGCATGGCATTAGGGTTAGCGATAAGGCTGGAATTAGGGTTAGGGTTAGGGTTAGGGTTTTGGGGTTCCTCATGGGCTAGACGCCCCAAATTTGGCGTGGGTGAGTCTTGAGGGATCCCGATGAACCTGCAAGTGGTCCCATGTCCCTGGGACAAAGTTGACTTTTGACCCCATAGACTTGCATGGAATTAGGGTTAGCGATAAGGCTGGAATTAGGGTTAGGGTTAGGGTTAGGGTTTTGGGGTTCCTCATGGGCTAGACGCCCCAAATTTGGCGTGGGTGAGTCTTGAGGGATCCCGATGAACCTGCAAGTGGTCCCATGTCCCTGGGACAAAGTTGACTTTTGACCCCATAGACTTGCATGGAATTAGGGTTAGCGATAAGGCTGGAATTAGGGTTAGGGTTAGGGTTAGGGTTAGGGTTTTGGGGTTCCTCATGGGCTAGAAGCCCCAAATTTGGCGTGGGTGAGTCTTGAGGGATCCCGATGAACCTGCAAGTGGTCCCATGTCTCTAGGACAAAGTTGACTTTTTGACCCCATAGACTTGCATGGCATTAGGGTTAGCGATAAGGCTGGAATTAGGGTTAGGGTTAGGGTTAGGGTTTTGGGGTTCCTCATGGGCTAGACTCCCCAAATTTGGCGTGGGTGAGTCTTGAGGGATCCCGATGAACCTGCAAGTGGTCCCATGTCCCTGGGACAAAGTTGACTTTTGACCCCATAGACTTGCATGGAATTAGGTTTAGCGATAAGGCTGGAATTAGGGTTAGGGTTAGGGTTAGGGTTTTGGGGTTCCTCATGGGCTAGACGCCCCAAATTTGGCGTGGGTGAGTCTTGAGGGATCCCGATGAACCTGCAAGTGGTCCCATGTCTCCGGGACAAAGTTTACTTTTGACCCCATAGACTTGCATGGCATTAGGGTTACCGATAAGGCTGGAATTAGGGTTAGGGTTAGGGTTAGGGTTTTGGGGTTCCTCATGGGCTAGAAGCCCCAAATTTGGCGTGGGTGAGTCTTGAGGGATCCCGATGAACCTGCAAGTGGTCCCATGTTAATATTAATAATCCCCAGCTCGCCGCCCACTACCACCCGTCGGTGGCGCTGTTTGCTAAAACCATCCTGCAGGTGAGAGAACGGCTGCCGGGTCATGTGGCTCGCTCTCCTCCAGTCAGGTGGGCTTTTTTATTTTTAACAATGATTTGAGTTGAGTTTTATTTTGAAATGTCATCTTCTTCTTCTTCTTCTTCTTCAGCTTCTTTCAGAAGCGCCAGCAGGAGAAGATGCTCCGCCGGCCGCCGCGGCGAGACGGAGACAACGAGAGCGTGGAGGACGTGGACGACGACGAGTTCGAGGCCATCCTGGGTGGGTGTGCAGGGGGCGCTATGACTGCCAGCAGCATCACTGCTGTCCTTCCTGTGAGTGTGGCTGAGCGTGTGTGTGTGTGTGTGTGTGTGTGTGTGTGTGTGTGTGTGTGTCTCCTCAGACACCTGCGAGGGCGACTCCTTCTTCCTGGACTCGGCGGACCAGGACCTGGACTTTGCAGGGTAAAACCACCGACGCAAACACAGGGCTAAGAATCTGCAGAAAAACCTGAGAATGGAGCCTTGAAATGTGTCATTTTACAATAAATAATAACCATGATGATGGTCGGCGTCGCGCTCATGACCTCCTGGTGACCTTTGTGACCTCTGTTTGACCCCCCCCCCAGACACTTGAAGAGCAGCAAAGGGAAGAAGAAGGAAGCCGAGGATTCGGACTCGGACGACGACCTGGACGACGAGGAGGTGTCGCTGGGCAGCATGGGGGAGGAGGAGGAGGAGGAGGAGTTTGGAGAGGAGGGGGGGACCTTCATGGAGGTGGACGGAGGCGGAGAGGACGAGGATGACGACGATGAAGAAGAAGGTGAGGTTGCTGCGTTTGATTTATTTATTGGAGCCGATAACCCGGAGCAGTGAGCCGGTGCGACCAGCAGGTGGCGCTCGGTAGAATGAATACACATTGCACATCCCCAAAAAACCGACATAGGTCATAGTGTGTCATAGTGTGTCGGGTTTTCTAAACTACCACAGGACAGTGATTTTGGTGATTTCTGGACCAAATAAAGACATTTTTGAAATGTTTTGATTTTTTTTTTTTTTTTTTTTAATTCCAGAAAAAAACGACAGACTATAATGTGTCTTTTTGTTTGATTTTTGGACGTGTTGAGATGTTGCAATCTTCTCCTGCATCTCGTGCTAAACTACCACAGGACGGTGATTCCAGCAGGTTCTCCTCCTCGCGCTGCTTTGTCTTCATTGTGTGACTTTGTGTTGATGTGTGGTTGCACAAGAGGAAGCTGAACTAATGCCGTCTTGTGTGTGTGTGTGTGTTTGTTCAGTTCCAGAGCTGGAGGACGAGGACGAGGTGTTTGGTGGTGAGTTCACTGTCGCCTCCTCAGCAGTAAAAAAAAAAAAACGTCGTAAAACTCAGTTTTTCCTCCAAACGATGAAATGAAAACTTTTTTTTCCCTCTTCAGACTCGGACGACGAGTCGGAACTTCTGGAGGAAACTCCCAGCAGGAAGCGGAAGTCGCCGTCGCAGCTCGACTTCTTCGGATCTCCGGGTCGGTTCCGCTCCGTCGCTTCTCGTTGTCAAACTACGTGAACTTTATTGACGTCACGCGTGCGTCTGAACGTCACTGTGTTTGCTCCTCATCGCAGCCTCCAAACACAAGAAGAAGAAGAAGAAGAAGAGCGACGGCCCCGTGTTCGCCTCGGCGGAAGAGGTCAGATCAGTTTCCTCCCCTGATGACATCATCAGAGGCTCTCGGCTTCACAATGTGTTTGACCTCTTGACCTCGTGATTCCTCAGTTTGGGTCCCTGCTGGACGAGAACGCCGGCGCCAAGTTCGACAACATCGGCCTCAACGCCATGGCCAATAACGACAAAGCAGGTAGGCGGAGCCTAGTGACATCATAACACAGGGACCAATCACGAGGAGGAAGTGATTTTTAATGACTTAATATCTACACACACACACACACACACACACACACAGTTCTCAGTCTGAAGGGTTTGAGTGAAACACCAGAACGCTGATCAGATCAGAGCTGCTCCAGTTGGAGGCTCCGCCCCTCTGGCGGCCGCGTCGTCCTCACTCATCACCACTTCCTGTTTGTGTTGCAGGTGTGAAGCAGCTGCGGTGGGAGAGTCAGCGGGACGACTGGATCCAAGGCCGCGACGCCAAGACGCTGCGCCGCAAGAAGGCCACCTTCCAGAGGAGTAGGCCGGGGGCGGGGCCACGGCAGGGGGCGGGGCCACGGCAAGGGGGCAGGAAGACCATCAAGAAGAAGAAGTAGTTGCTGCTGCTGAGGCTGGTCACCTGGATCTCCTAGACCTGGTTTTGGTCCACCTGGTTCTCCTAGACCTGGTCCTGGTCCACCTGGACCCGGGTCAGTCCTGTTTGGCACTCCAGGCCTCCTGGTCTCGCTCCCGGGTGCCGTAGAGCCCCCCCCACTCATTGGACTGGTAGTAAACTGGGAGGAGTCAGAACAGGAAGTGGATGAGATGGACTGAAGACTTTTCAAATTAAAGCTATTCATACTTTTGTGTTTTTTTCCATATGACTTTTACGTGTAAACAAGAGTTGTGATCTATTAAAGATGTTCAGTTGTTTGAAACTCACAAGTTGTTCTGATTCACTGCACACCTTGTTTGTCTTCTGCCTCCTGCTGAACTACGATAGGACGGTAATTTTGGTGAGTTTCAGACCGATTAAAGATTTTTTTTTGTTCGGGGGGGAAAAAACAACAACATACTTTTAGATTTTATGTTGTGATTTCTGGACATGTTGAGGTTTTGCATGACTTCACCGTCTCATGCTGCGCTATGATTGGACGGTGATTTCACCAAGTGTCAAGATGATGAAAGTTCTGGTCAGGGTTTGAAACACACTTCCAGGCTCGTCCACGACTTCTTCTGATACACTGAACTGTCTACACACTGAACCCAATAATCAAACTCCAGATTAAACTCCAGATCAAAGTCAAAGGTCACTTCTGTCTTCCATCGTGATGACCTGGAAATTCACTTTTTCCTCCGCTGCAGTACAGCGATGGTGTGTGTGTGTGTGTGTGTGTGTGTGTGTGTGTGTGTGTGTGTGTGTGTGCGATGCTGTGACCTCAGCAGGTCACATGACCATCAGAGGAGAAACACGGGCTCACCTTCCAGCACCGCCGGGAACCTCCTGTTCATGGTGGCCCTGAAGTCTGCAGGAAGACACACACCACCGTCACACACGGCTTGTCGGCCAGGGGTGTGTGTGTGTGTGTGTGTGTGTGTGTGTGTGTGTGTGTGTGTGTGTGTGTGTGTGTTCTACCCTGGCTGTTGTTCATCTTGTGGAAGAGGCCGTAGGCTCCCAGGACTCCCAGCAGCTCCAGTCCAATCACAGCCTTCATCAGGCGGCGGGCCGTAGGCGCCAGAGGACCGGGCGGCATCTGGAGGAGTGGGGTTCAATCAGTCAGAACTTTATTGACACCACTGGAGCAGGAGGAGGACAGGGAACTGCCTGGGTGTTTCACTGTGTCACTGCTGATTGATGTGGAACACGCAGTGGCAGCTGCCGGTGTTTCAAAGAGGAGAAGCACATTCATTTTCGGCCTCAGCATACAAGTCGACCAGGTCAGGGTTTTAGGGGTTCCTCACATGCTAGAAGCCCCAAATTTGGCGTGGCTGTGTCTTGGGGGCTCCTGATGAACCTGCAAGTGGCCCCACATCTCTAGGACAAAGTTGACGTTTGACCCCCATGGACTTGTATGGCATTAGGGTTAGCGTTACGGTTGAAATTAGGGTTAGGGTTTTGGGGTTCCTCAATTACTAGAAGCCCCAAATTTGGCGTCGGTGTGCCGTGGGGGCTCCTC